>NW_003211389.1:0-1806 GCF_000006405.1 Perkinsus marinus ATCC 50983
CCGTACAGAGTTGAATAGGCTTTTCATAAGTTATCATGTCTTGAACTGAAGGCACTGAAGCTGCTTCTGCGCCCATAAAGGGAAGCAGCGGTATGATTATTCAGCAAGAAGGGGTGTTTGTTGCAAGGACTACCAAGCTGCGGGATTGGGCAAGTCAATCCTGAGGATTCCGGGCCTGCATCGACTCGCGCTCAATGAAGCCGAGGTTGATGCTATTATTGCACAAGAACTTGGGAATGACACGAGGACAGGAGTTGATGGAATGTAGCTAAGTCAAACTCGGCTCTCAGGGGTCAGTGAGATTCGATTGTGACTCTCTCTGTATGTGTGCCTGGATTGTCATTGCGTGACGCAATGACTATCTAGGCACTCGCAATTTGCGTCCACATATTCCAAGTACATTACGACTATCCATCCGTTCTAGGGGATCCTATGCCTCGCCTCAGGTATCAAATTCACTTCAAGCTGTTCCACCACCTCCAAACCTCGTGGCAAGGCTATGATGCCTATGCTAAGGTCTGTATGACAATGGGAACGAAGCAGTTGTTGATGACTTTGGCAATATTGAATATCTCTGACAATCTCTGACCACCCTAGAGCGAATATTGAATATTCGCTCTAGGGTGGTCAGCTTTTGTCTTCGACAGCCTGTCGACGACAGGTCACCAAGCTCCAGAAAGCGCGGCGCGCTTTCTTTTTTCGCAGCGTGGTTGGAAAAGAAAGAGTAGAAACTATACAGAAAGGAAAAGGTTATGAAGAGGAGCAGAATGATAGATACATAGCCGCATCAGACTGTGATGTAGTGAGATTCTTACTACATCACTGTCTGATAGTATCAGACTGATACGGCTTACTGTAAGAACAGGAGCGCTTGGAAGTTGGCCGTTCGAACGTTTTAACGCACTCCTTCGAGCAACGATTATGTTGTGCTCTGCTATTTAGTTATAGATACACGACCATCCGAATCGAGTAAGAGCAATTATCTTGCGCCAATCGGCTCGTTTGGTTGAAGACTTCAACTTGAAGTTACATCAGTTGCAATAAGACAGTGAGATATTGCCATGCAGTAAGCTGCCCATTATACAGTAGCGTATTATTACACCTTTTAGAGGCCTATTATGCATCTGGTGGAATCAATTTCATCGGGTGGGGCACCTATGCCACCGCCCTAAGACATGCCTCAGTACAATCAATTTCGCCTCATTACCTAAGTGTCTTCAATTTCGACAAATCGAAGGAATCAATTTCGCTGCTAATAAAGCTGATTTCGCCTGGGGCAGATATACCGCAGCATGGCCATTCAAGTCTTGAATTTCAAGATGCTCACACTGATTCACAAAACTGAATTGTCAGGGTTGCATCGAAGGACAGGGTCATCCTCGACTAATTGGGGAAGGTCATTCGCAACAGGAAGCAGGACTTACTGTACTCGCCTTCATAAGGGAGCCCGATCCTCCGAAGCTCAGACCAATACTTGGGTTATCATCTCTAATTTCCATGTCTGAGAAGATAATGAAAAAAGGAGGAATTATAGTATAAAAAAGGAGGCTCAGGCATGCCGCTCCATGTATAAATCTATGCAACAGTGTAACGGTGGAGTGGTTCAATATCCGTAATTAGCTCTGCACCACGATGGATCCGCAATATGATGTCAATTTAACCGCATAAGTGTGGAATCCGTTACGAGAATTGTATAACTCAAAGTTCTCGAGAATATTCAGTAACGATGTATCACACTATGTCAATGGAGTATGTTTGTGTAGCATCTTATCGTCCGTATATCCCTGCCCATATATTACCACCTCC
>NW_003211927.1:0-1912 GCF_000006405.1 Perkinsus marinus ATCC 50983
GTCTCTATAATCACAAGGAGCATATACCCTTCCGTAGGCCTGATGGTCCCTTCTGAGCACAGTGTGAGTTTGATGAAACATGAAGTAGCTCCGCTAAAGTGTCGAGTCGTTCATTGTCGTTCTACTGTAGGTGATTAGCCTTCGAAACGCCGCCAGAGTTGACGGCTACATTCTTGATGGTTTTCCTCGAGTTCTAGAGCAAGCCCAGATGTGGTCTGATCCAACTCTTGGTGACGGTAACCCTGAGCTTGTTATTAATATCAGCCTCGCAAGATCGGTGACAAGTCCTCTGCTGCTGAGCATGTGCCCATCGGTTGCCTCTAGGTATTGATACACAAGTTGGCCTCACGACGCATCTGTGGGAGCTGCGGTGATAACTACAACCTCGCTGATATACGATATGGTCACTATGATATGCCTCCAATGCTACCTAAGGCTGAGGGGATTTGCGATTCGTGTGGTTCTGGCCTTGTGAGTCATCACAACGTCAGTGATATTCTGTTGAGGTTTGTCTAGATTCGACGTGATGATGACACGGATGAGATCATTCAACACCGGTTGGATCTTCACTTCGATAAGGAAGAGCCCCTGCTAGACTTCTACCGGTGAGGATTCGGTCTGTTCTCTGTTGTAGAGACTTCCTGTCCACAGAAACTCCCCCAACACTGAAGTGATCGATTTTCAAGTAACGCGTGGTATACAACAGACCGATTCGCTGCTAGAAATAATTCAAACTTATTTTACCAGCATTAAGCGGTAGGGGTGTGCCTCCACTTCCGCATGGTTCATCGTTTCCTTATAATCGTTTCAAGACTAAATTGCCGTTTTTTATTACGAGTGTTTGAAACGGTTTTTGCTTGCTGTGTGTGAATCTTCGTATTGCCTAAATGCCTTGAATATATACAATTCGTCGTACATGCTACTCTGGGTATTGTCGTCGGACTTGGGATAAACCGTCTGGCTACTCAGAACTGTGTTCCACTCTGATGATTAGACATATGCAATACTTTGATAATTTCGCCGATTCGCCTGCTGTCAGCAGGCGGATACATGGGCACCCTTGCCCGGCCCCGGAGCGAGCCGGGCCGGGTCAAAGTCACAAACCCGGCTTCCCTGCCGGTGTTGCCGGGCTCAGGCGGGTGAGCGGGCGAAAAATGACCCGCAACTGTATGCGGGTCACTCGGAAACCCGGCAGCGCAGATATTTCGAGCCATTAGTAGCGCTCGCTCTTAATAAGGCGGAGTCGCCTAGCAGCGAATATGCTGCGTTCGTTGGTTATTTTGCGAGGTTTTGTCTGATGAGGCCGACTAAGCCTGTGTCTTCTGTCAATTAATCATTGATCATGAATCATTGATGATGATTTGCGTTCAGTCGCTTGATAGGACAGTGAGCCTGGCAATCCGGGCTGGGTTACCCGGCCAACCCGGCGGGCCCGCTAAACCCGGCACATGGGTGAGAAAAGACTGCCGAGTCACCGGGGCCGAGCCGGGGAAGCGGGTTCAAAGGCTGCCGGGCCGGGCGACTAGAAAATCGCTGGGTGCCCACCTCCCCACCAGCAGGCTGCTGGTAATGATGACGACGATAGTGGGTACGTAGTCTATCCGTCAATCTCTCTTCATCGATCACTCTTCGCATCGATGCATTTTAGCTCACAAGGGGTCAATTTCAGCCTTTTGAATTGGCACGTGGTCTTAACCTTCTTATAATATATTTCCGACTATCAAATTTTCGAGTTCCCCTCTTATCGCATTGGGCAACTCAAGCATAGGCACTTTTGAAACGTTTGATACGTTTTCAGTCGTCATCACTGCTACCAGAAGATGATGACGAGGAGGAGGAACCACCTGACGGGAGAAGGGACCATCGGCCACAGCGGATCTATCCACATCAACTCACTGCTGGAAGATCGGCT
>NW_003206752.1:0-939 GCF_000006405.1 Perkinsus marinus ATCC 50983
CTTACAGCAAGTACGCTATCGGCGGAGTGGTACTGTTCTCCCTCGAGTGGGTTTTGGTCTACTACGGCACATACTGCCTTTATGGCTGGGATGTCATGGAGCCGATAACGGTGAGGCATCGCTGGTCTGACCAGCCTGCTCACTGCGGAGTGATATTTCATCGGGAATGAGATCTCTAATCTAACTAGGATGGTCACCTCCTGGTGCACGTCGTAGCAAACGGCTCGTAGCCGATTACGGGTGGGAATGAATTCTGCTACACTGATGATACTTCCAGCGTACGACGGCATGGGAACTGGGTCCTATCATCACTCGGTCACCGAGTCTCGGTCATCTTGCATCATGTTTTCCCCGCGGTATCATTGAATTTGCTATTTAGAGGATGCGGCCGATTCAGTCTATATAACTCAGTGAGATTCAATTTCGTGGTCGTGTTTCTTCAGTACCTCCTAGCATTACTTGACGTCATCGTCACATATGCTTTCTTTATGCTCTGGAGAGAAGACTTTTCCCCAAAAACCTTACAACAGGTGAGATCTCCTCCTCATTGGTGGTGTCTACTTCATCTACCTCGCTTCAAGGGAGTCCCTTAGACTATAACCACTAGCTCGCATTGTACTGAGTTCAGTCAGTATGTGGTCATAAGGATGTGGCATATTATCCTCTCGATTATTCCGCATACACCTTATTAGGCCTATCTTCTCTATCCTTGCGTCTGTCGTTTTTGCCGTAGGTTATTTACGCCAGGCATGAGCGAAAACTGAGCAAGGCTCGGGGCTTCGATGTGGAAGTGCAAAAAGCAGTAGAGAGAGAAATAACACTGCTAAAGAAAAAGCTCAAGAAATGATCCGTTGTGAGTGCACTAGCCATGTTTCCTCGCATCATCCCTGATGTTCCGTTCGGTCATACGATGGCTACTAGCAACGAGTGTGTACTGCT
>NW_003200344.1:0-1041 GCF_000006405.1 Perkinsus marinus ATCC 50983
AAAGCAGTCAGGTAGAACCCATCGCAACAAGTAGGACTCGAAGGACTAACTTTGCATAGGTCCCTCCGCACCCGAGTTCAGAGGTTTATCCGCGCACGCCATTCCAATCGATTTTTCTGGAAGGAATGTGATCAAGTGGCGCTGCGAAGGAGATGTGTTGCGTTGCAAACCCCTGTTCTCCGCGGATTCAGCGGCAATCACTATGGCTCCTCTCATACCGGGGCGGCCTCCCCGACACGTTCCAGTAGTCAACGGCAACGCAGTCCGGGACGATCGTGTCGTCCCGATGATCCCAGACATCCCTCACGGCAATATCTATATGCGGCAACAGCTTTCACGGTGAGTGTTTGTAGTACATCTCGAGGTTCTACGTAGAACTGATCAGATCTGAACGATCTGGCGCTCCCACGCTGGAGAACAAGAAGCTCGAAGAGGTAGTAACACTAGCAGTCATTTGAAGTGTAGTGATGGGTCAAAGGTGAAGTGGAATAACCGTGTGGATGGTTCGGATGATCGGTGGCGAGGGAACGGCTTCCGAGGAGAAATTCAATACATACCGTAGCTGTCGATAAACGTCTCCTCCGCCGTCAGAGTGTCTTTTAGGTTCGCGGGACGAGGTCTAATCCGACCATTGAAGCGGGATGTTGATATGCAGATGTCTACTTTTGCCAAAGATAACATGCGTCATTTGAACGACACGCAAATGCCTTCCAAGAACGCCGTAGGTCGTCTACCGATGCACATTGTGTATCCGAACTCCGGAGTGAGTTAAGCGATCTTCGTAAGGCGACGAGCCTTTCCAAGAGCCATGGTAGGCTGCCACAGTTAGCAGCAGGCTTGCCTAGCATTAACCCGACTCTTGGTACTCGGATAGAAGCGCTACCAACACGCCAGGGCCTCCGAGGTACTATTACCCTCAAGTAAATTTGGATATCCCGTCAGGTCTGGCTCTACTGAATGCATGGCGATGCAGCACCCCCTGAGCGTTATGCTCTTCAGGCATTGTAATTATCAGTCAATTGGTACAAACCCACGCTGCTT
>NW_003212655.1:0-1054 GCF_000006405.1 Perkinsus marinus ATCC 50983
GGCTTGTGATTCATTTGTATAATTCCCTCTCTACTATTCACCACAAGACTATTCAACTCAACATCTTTGTTTACAACCAATGAACAACTACCATATATAGGAACTGCACCAGCTAATGATGTCACTCTATCATTATTTCGTACTTCATTAACGTCATTACCAATCGCTTCAGCGACCTTCAACGACGACAATGTTCTCGAGCATCCAGTATCAAGAACTGCTATCACTGTGATGTCACCTACGATAACATATTTCGAAGGATGTCCCACATCACATTCATCCTTCCACTCACTACCTACCTTCATCCGTTTATTTGGTGAGTCATCACTGTCCTCATCACGACTTCTTTTACCTTTACCTTTTCCTTTTCCTTTCCCTTTTCCTCCTTTACTATACCAATGTCCTTTACCCCATGGTCGCCATTCATACCAACCATTTCCTTTGCCAAAACCTTTACCCTTTCCTTTACCGAAACCTTTGCCTTTCCCTTTACCGCCATTATAACTATATTCCCAGTGACCGACAGCTACAACCTTGTCCTCGTCTTTTCTCGAATCTTCTTTATCACTGCCTTCATCACCATCGCCATCATTTGCATCCAAACTGTCTCCGACCAAAGTGACTGCCTCCGTCAAAGTTTGCTTGGGTAGTTTCATGAAGGTATTATAATAACCTTCAACAATCTTTGATTGTGGCAAACTCTTCCAAAACACTTGCACACATATCTGATCTCTTGCTTCCGCAGGCAATTTAGGAAAGGCAAGCTTAGTCAACCTGTGTATCTCAGTAGAATGTCTGAACACATCCTTTTTATATCTCATTTTGCACAACGTACTAAACGCATGCTTTGGGGTCTCGCTATATTGTTTTATCATTTCAGCGATGATACCATAGTACGTCCTATCAGGAGTCTCATTAGGATCGTGATTTAGTCTTCTGTTGTATACCTCCCATGGTTTATCTGTGAGACAAAGTCCCATAAATTCAAGGAGTTCCTGATAAGCAATCGTAGTAGTCGTGCTCGACCCTCAAATTTCGACCGCCACTCCTCAAA
>NW_003214117.1:0-868 GCF_000006405.1 Perkinsus marinus ATCC 50983
GTGCGTGATGCTACCGGTGCTCTCAAAGACCTCGGTTGGATTGACGACTTCGACTTGGCCCCAAATACTGACCCTCGCCGCTTTTACTAGTCATGTTATCGGGTCCCCTGATCAAGGTGTTGGTGTCCTTAGAAGGCCTTCATCTATTACTGCGGCTGAAGCTGTTCTATTGGGGTATACGATGATGCTGAGTCGTGGCACTGTTACTCAATGTGACGGTACATTCGGAATGTAACATTCCCTATGCCCTTGGGATGGAGTTTCGATCGCTCCCTGATTAAGCCCTTCGAGATTCATGACGACGAATGGTTTGACCAGTACCCTACTCAAGCATGCTACGACAATGCCCTTGGCAGCTCCTTTTGTGTTGCCCATGATAGGAACCTACGCCTCTACGAAGGTAATCGTAACCCACTCGAACTAGCTCGAGAGTATAAGCCCTTACGGTGAAATGGTCGGTCGGCCGGTTGGTTAGTTGGTTGGCTTGGTTCGCGGATGGAGATGACAGACTTGCTGGATTGGTTGAGTCCCTTTTTATTGCTGCCCTTTTATCTGCTCTGACTATTGACTGCTATAATTATCTCTTATCCTCTTAGCGTGATCCAGACTAAGAGGGGGGGAGTGTAGGGATCGCGCCCTACGCGCTCGCCCTTGTAATCGTTATCGTCTGATCACTTATATTCGCTCGCCATCGATCGCGCTATGCACGTATGCGCACTGTGTGATCATGAACTTAGGATAAGTAGAGTTACAACTCCTTTTTGATCCTTCTCACTCGGCTGCCCTTCCACGAAGGTCTGCCCTTGTTGTGAAGTTCGACTACGCTATCCACCGAAGTCTGGCTACTAGTTGTGTTGCCCAGTAACAG
>NW_003216226.1:0-993 GCF_000006405.1 Perkinsus marinus ATCC 50983
AAGCTGACTCGTTTCTTACTCTTCAATGAATCTTAGGGGGGGGGGACAGCGGGGACAAGCCGGCTGTTCCGTTACTGCATGAACGCAAGAGCCGATTTTTAGGTAACAGGTTAGTGGTATACTGAAAATGGTGCAGCGATACGGTTTCCTCCCCTGCAGACTCCTGATTAGAAGCTATTGACGATGGACTCGCGTACAACCCAACAGAGCTTCTCCTACTAGGACTCAGATCCATATCGAAGTTATAGTGACGGAATAGACAGAAGATTAAGATCCAAATAAGAACCCCTGAAGTACGTAAGATACTCGGAATGTATCGAGCTCCAAAAATACGGACTTCGCAATGAACTCAACTCAACTCAGAATCGAATATCGGACGCGTCACAGACATATCGTGAGATCTCAGTTCTTCGAGTTCTCAAGTTCTTCACTATTTCTCAATAAGTCTGATAATGAGTATACGAAATAGAAAGTAGACATGGTCGTCTGAATGATTGACAACTATAGTAGAGTTGTCAAGCCTCGCGAAATCATCCTCACAAATTGATCGGTTGATGAGACTGATATGTTGGTAGATGACGATGAAATAATGAGGGTAAGCTCACACCACTCTTTTCAGGACCAACCGTTCTCCACACATCCACGTCTTTATCGCACCATCCTCGTAATCGTAATCTCCAAGGTCACCCATGTCTACGCGACCCTTGACATAGGCTGGGCATATCTGTTTGAATTTCTGCTGCATCTCTTTGAACGCAGGCGCCCTTTCATTGGCAACAGCGAAGCTTACATCCTCCGGAATGCTTGTTTTGAAATGGAAGGTGCCATGACGAGTCGTCGGCGACGACGCCACGAAGCCAGTAAAGAACCATCTCAGAATCCACTTAAGTAAGCCTCGTGATCTTGACTAAAACTCTTGAGGTCTCTGAGCCGTGTGCTCCGATTCGGAGCATACGGCTCCTGAATCGCATTGGATTCGCGGAGGCTGCCTCC
>NW_003205997.1:0-918 GCF_000006405.1 Perkinsus marinus ATCC 50983
GAGTATATGAGCATTAGACACTGACTGATCAATGCCCGTTCCTTCTAACTATTCGATGCCGTGTGGTTTGCGGAGAACTGGTTTGAATTAGACTTTGTCGAACTGATCCCGCTGACTTGGATATGACCGGCCGCATTCTATTACGTCTTCTCCTCTGGGGATTTGCTCAAGCAATCAGAATTGAGCATCTCCTTCACGACAAGATGCTTGATGCTCTCTCACTTCTTTTTGATGAACAAGCGCTGAACGAGACGATGAATATGATGGCGCAAAGTGCAGCCAACAGAGTGTATCAGCGTGTTAATCATGCACCCCACTGTGATCTCGGCGCTGGAGATGGAGAAACCGTTACATCGCTCGACCAATCAATCAGACGTTACTTGTAGGTAGACTTCGAAGCAAGTGATTTACTGCGTGTCTCATTCAGTCCTGGTGGTATAAGTGCCAGCCCAAAGAAATCGCCTCTCTTTGATGAACTTGATTCTCTCATCAAAGACTTTCAAGGTTTTGACATAGCTCAGCGCCAAGCGTCTCACTTGATATCGGCGACTTCGGCCACCATGGCCAAACAGATCGCTGGAGCTGCGGTGACTTCCGTGTTGTCCGCGATGTCTTCTGCAGTGCCATTGCCAGTGAGTTATCGTTGACATCTTCTAGCGAGAGTCAGCCAGACAGCTCTGGGTTTGACTCAGAATTGGAACAACCAACCCTTACCTTGCATGCCACTCCCAGAGGGTGATACAAATTCCGGTGAGGCATAGGGAAGCTAGTTCATGCTTTTCCGGTCGTAGACATCCATGTGCTGGAAGTGTAGGGAATGCATTCGTAACTCCATGCTCAGAGAAGTCATGGTCTCACAGATAAATACCCCGTAACATTCGCGGACTTTTCGATGGCTGAGTGACAAGCTCGATGTTG
>NW_003208994.1:0-1460 GCF_000006405.1 Perkinsus marinus ATCC 50983
TCGGAGTAGAGAGGTTGGGCAAAGGTAGGGGGCCTTTCCCATCAACAACAAGGAAAGAACTAGTAGCTCAAAGTGTGACCTATGACACAATCCCAACCAAAACATGATCAGATCAGCGGTTTCACATGATGCGATTTCTACCCAATCGAAATGATAATTTTGTCAGCACGGGAGGCATGTTATAGTTCTTGGTTGATCCAAGTCAGTGAACATGCCGTAGATCCGTAGTACTACTACTTCGCACCGCTCATGCCTTGGTCCTCTCCTATGTGCCAAACGGAGGACAATCCAATGCTCACGGGCCATACAAGTTGTGGACCACGGTCGAAACTGTTGGGGCTGATGACATGATGAGCATCCATAGCATCAGCTTTAGTGGCGATCCCCCTATAAACAACAAATTATCAAAGTGTACACACTGCTGTACGCGTAGTTTTCTGAACGCCTGATGGAGATCGATTTGATATACGCTTAATACTTGTGCAATTCCAAACATAGTCGGGGAAATTCAATGAGCAAATGCACTGCAAGAAATCCCTCTCATATTATGAAGAATACGCAGATTCGAATAATGATCTTGTTTGCAACACCTTACAATACTCGCCTGGAGAAGCGTTGTGATCACCCCAAGGAGCTCCGGGTATTCCTGTATGACTACTGAGAACACCTCTAGGGAGTGTAACTCTAGGGATTGGCATATTGGTTCGGTCCGATACACTTACTGGTGAGAATAGCATAGAAAATACTCTACACTGTGGAGCTGTTGAATATAAGGCAAATCATTCAGCATCGTAGGCAGCTGAGCCTTGTCGAGAGAAAGCAAGATAGTTTTCGTGGAGAACTTGACAATTGTCGTCGGCTCGATGGTCAATCCATCTGGTATTCATGCACTCAGTGTTGGAATATATGTTCGGTTTCCTCAGCTCAGCTCAGGAGTTTCCTCACCAATAATAGGAGTTCGTATAAGGATTCAGGCAAAATTGTACAGAAACCAATAAGAATTCCCTCAAGTTTCCTCGGAATTCCACATCGGCACCTACACATGTAGTTGACCATGTGCATTTTTTCCCGCACTGCGTATGATACGCTGCTCTGTATCTTGATATTTTTCCTTGATCCCTCACCGAATCGAATGCATAGTTTTACTTTGTCCAGTTACTTCACGACAGTATTCTCGACACTATCGTCAATCTTGGCCTCTCTTTCGATCGTTAGAAGGGCGTGTCCCTCCTTATTACTAGTCAACGGACCGGGAACCTGCGTACCTGTGGTCGCCGCCGTCATTGTGCTAGAGGCGTTTGGACTCCTATCTGGTACGGATCGTCATACACTCTCCAGGAAACATCCCTTCTCCCAGGTCATTGCGGCATCGTTTTCGTGGAATCCATCTGCAGGTGAAATCGCTTTCTCTGACTGGTTTATATTCTACTACTTGGGTCTATGTGATCTCATTGTGGTTC
>NW_003212199.1:0-1080 GCF_000006405.1 Perkinsus marinus ATCC 50983
CACAAACCGTCGACGCTTTTTCGGCCAAGTCGGGAAAAAATTCGTGGAAGAGGTCGGGCGTGATGGGAGTGGTGGACATATACAAATAATCTGCGACCAGCTCGTGTAAATCGGAGCATGACTCAACACTTGCATAGCTAGATCCTGTCTAGCCTGGCACGCTAAGCTCAAGTCCGCAGCTTGGTAAGGAACACAGTGTTGCCTGGCTCTCCCTAGAGTGATGAGAGATTGAGCGGACACGCAGGCAAGTCGACGAGTGGTCAGCCACGCGAGGCGGCCGTCCTAAACCCGTAGAGCCACTCTAGCCCGATCAACTCTGGGTATCTAGCTCAGACAGGGAGACGCACAGAACCCAGGTCTCATGATGAGACTAACATCCCGGCAGGGCTACTACTCGAGACCACCTCGAGAGTCACGACAGGCTCCGCTTGTCGTTCTTTACCCCACCATCCAGCCACTGAGGGAGTGACTCAATCATGGTGTCGACCATGTGATATTCTTATCAACAATTCGTTGATGTTCCAATGGTTCGGACCCTGCACCATAAATCGGTGCTCTAGGGATACCGAACCCACCCTATGTTTGACCTGCCACTTCAGGGCGACACATAACTGGGCCACGTTGGTTCCCTACCAAGTCCCAGTCAGTGTTTTAAAACGCAACATATTGAGTGAAACCGCACAATGATGGGAAAATTAGTCTCAAACCTGCCACTTCATACACGATATTCGATGAACCTGAAGAAAAGAAGCAAAGGAATGACAGGAAAGAATCAAGAAGACTGAAAGGAAGAAAGAAAGAAAAAAAATATATAAACACCGTCACACCCAAGATAGCTCGTCTGGTGCCTAACTAAGTGTGCTTGAGGGTTTCCAACAGGAATCCTCAAGCACTCTGGGGGAACTTTCTCTGTTCTTGGGTGTGTGGTCCGAAGGTGATCAGACTGGATCACTGCTTTAGCAACGACTTGACGTCTTGCTTTTTCTCTTGAAATTCCGTCATCTATCTTGCTACCGGGTCCGAACGTACACAGAAATCGGGTCGAACGTACACAAACGCGAAAATTGTTTATATGTCTGT
>NW_003206438.1:0-1081 GCF_000006405.1 Perkinsus marinus ATCC 50983
TAGTACGTCGGGCACTGTAATCTTAGACGATTCGATAGCTCATCACGGAGCAAGCTGTGAGTAATAAAGTGGAAAAGCTGTGCTGTACTATCCAGTAGAATTGGGAGTTCCATACACCAACCTCCGTAACATGGAGTCCATGTCATGGACTGAACTATTAAGCCTGAATATGTCTGTTACGTAATTTCGATTGAATATTGACTGGAGCATAGACTCTGTAGGTATAGCTGTTATTTTTCTTGTGCAGAGTAGGGAAGGCACAGACACGTGAGGTAGTCGAAGAGCACTACTGGAAAGTTCAATAGAGCAAATATCACAATCCCTAGAGATGCATACCACAAGTTACTCACCATTTGAATATTTTGGATCCTCTCCAGGTCTTCGTCCTCGTCAGAAATGTCTGAAAGCCCATCGCTCCTCCCTTCGGAAGAGGCTGAGGATGAATCCGATAAGAGATGATCTTCACTTTCTGCGCCCGGGTGCGGATAAGGGACAAGCTTATTGCGTGGCCTGCAATAAGCTTGTCATAAGATGTAGTGTGTTATCGTGTGCCATAATTGAAGATGTAGGTATGGGTCATTGAGTGAAATAGAGTGATACGTTCGACTAGAACGGTTCGAGTGATTCATAAGTAAGGGCTCCAGAGAGCCTCTCTGAGAGAGGATGCACAGGGATTGGTTGAGAAACTATGTGGACAGAAACGAATGGGAAAAGTGGGGCCCAGGAAGCGATCGCGCGGTCAACCCGCGACGGGGGCGTTTCTCCAGCATTTTTGCGACGTGATCGCTAGGCGGCGTGATCCAGGCCTAGGCACGAGGTTTTGAAGCGCGCTTTTTAAGGACTCGAACAGGTTTTCTGCAGACTCCTAGGAGAGCTCCCGACATATTTCGGGAGCGCGTTAGTTGAACATGATTCCAAGAGAACACTTCAAAAGCGCTATCCAGCAGCACTCTCAGGAGCCTGTTTTGTGTTGTTTCTTGAACACCCGGTAGGCTTTGTTGCAGAAGTCCTTCACTCGAGACGATGTTTGAAGTCGCCACCACAGCTTCTCTCGATATCTGAATCTCGCACTGTACTAGCC
>NW_003209974.1:0-1096 GCF_000006405.1 Perkinsus marinus ATCC 50983
CAAATCGTCGTCAGACTTGGTATAGGGCGAAAGACTATCGAACCATCTAGTAGCTGTCCTCCGAAGTTTCCCTCAGGATAGCTAGAGTCTTTATCAGTTTGTCAGGTAAAGCGAATGATTAGAGGTTCCGGGGAAGTAACTTCCTCGACCTATTCTCAAACTTTAAATGGGCAAGATCCAGTAGTTACTTAATTGAACTATTGGGGTCAATGAGACGACTCTAAGTGGGCCATTTTTGGTAAGCAGAACTGGCGATGAGGGATGAACCTAACGCTCGGTTAAGGTGCTAAACTGCTCGCTCATCAGATACCACAAAGGGTGTTGGTCGATCTTAACAGCAGGACGGTGGTCATGGAAGTCGAAATCCGCTAAGGAGTGTGTAACAACTCACCTGCCGAATCGACTAGCCCCGAAAATGGATAGCGCTGAAGCGAGTGACCGATACCGGGCCATTGTTGCAAGATAATTGGCAACAATGAGTAGGAGGGCGTGGGGGTTGTGAAGAAGCTTGGACGTGAGTCTGAGTGAAACAGCTTCCAGTGCAGATCTTGGTGGTAGTAGCAAGTATTCAATAAGAGAACATTGAAGGCCGAAGTGGGGAAGGGTTCCATGTGAACAGCACTTGGACATGGGTTAGCCGATCCTGAGAGACAGGTTAAATTCCATCGGATTGGAGCTTTGGCTCTGTTTCTCGAAAGGGAAGCTGGTTAGTATTCCAGCGCCGAGACGTGGATAATATGTGGCAACACAAGTGAACTCGGACACGCCATAGGGGACCCCAGGAAGCGTTGTCTTTTCTTTTTAACAGTTCGACTTACCCTGGAATCAGATCATCTGGAGATAGGGTTTTCGAACTGGAATAGCACCTTGTCTAACAGGGTGTCTGGAGTGTTCTCGCTGGCCCTTGAAAATCCGAGGGATAGATTTATTCGCACTCTCGATCGTACCCATAACCGCATCAGGTCTCCAAGGTTAGAAGCCTCTGGTCCGTAGGACAAAGTAGATAAGGGAAGTCGGCAAAATAGGTCCGTAACTTCGGGAAAAGGACTGGCTCTGAGGTTTGGTATGTGGAACCTGGATTAATCGTGGAGTCGAG
>NW_003206111.1:0-1601 GCF_000006405.1 Perkinsus marinus ATCC 50983
TTTCCAGAGACTTCGTCCGCGATGCCACTGTACTGCTTCAAGCCACATTTCAGAACCACAAGTGATCCGATTGGCACTGAGCTGATCCTGTTCATCGCCATTACTAAGGGAATCCTAGTTAGTTTCTTTTCCTCCGCTTACTTATATGCTTAAATTCAGCGGGTAATCTCACACACATCAGGCCTTCTAATGATGACATATTGCCATGGTGCGAACCGACAAGCGTGTTATGATATATAATAATCTCGCGACCGGACTGAACGCGTGATTCAAACACTTCTCTGCATTTATCAATAGATTTGACGTAATGCGTTGAAGAGAAGAATCGCGTGATCAAGGAACACGTGATATCACCACAACACAGTCGAGTTTGCGAGTACCTCGAGAGATACTCACAGGCGCAAGCCTCCTTTCGGAGGGGCTACAATACGAGATTATAGCCTTGCAAATTAATACGCCTGCCTTCACAAGCGCACATAACGAACCACCTCCGAAGAGTTAGTTCAAGCGGGATACAAAGCATTGAGTTGCGTTAACAACAAAATGTTTGTATCGGGAAGAAGAGCGACACTGATATGTATGTACAAAGAGGAAAGATCCCCTTTGTGCAGTATGCGTTGAGATTTCTACTGGTTCACGGAATTCTGCAAATCGCAGTGCTTATCGCACTTCGCTGCCGCCGGACGCTCCTATCGTACGGGACGCGTTGATAACTCACTCTTCCAACGGCCCTTCCTCCTCGTTGTTGCCTCACCAATGAGGGTTCGCAATTTGCTCTCGGTACTGCTTCGCCTCGTTGCTAACAGTGACGAGGCGAGGATGCCGTGCTCCGCCAGTTTATTAACACTGAGCAACTCAATCTCTTTTGTGATTATAACGAGGCAAATTGGGATCCTATCCCAAGAAAAGGGTGATCTAGACGATCGTACTTCCTCGTGCGACTGATGACTGATAAGGAGGTGAGAGGAGCGGTACGTGATAGTATCATAGTGATACGCCGCAAAAATGAAATAAGTCACGCGTCATCCAAGCGATGGTGAGATGATAGTGAGATGATGCAGACTCTCAAAGATGTCATCACTGCTGACTCAGGAGGGGGGAGGGAGCACCGAGGTTGCCCACGCTTAGGCCTTCTTCTTGTTGACGTTGTCGTTGGTGTTGTTCCCCGTCGAGCCTTCAGACTTGCTTTTGTCCCAAGGCCTTCCCCGTGGTCTCTTGTTGCTGCTGTCATTGTAGTTGTTGTTGGTTAAGTTGTTGTAGTTGGACCAGTTGCGCCAGGACTTGTTCTTCCTTTCTCTGGCAGCCACCGCCTCGTTGGCAGCTCTGAGAGAGACGTTCTGGTCCATCACACTGAGATCCTGAAGAACAGATCTGATGGGAACGCCTCGGCGAATAGCTTCGGTTGCTTTCTTCACCGAGTAGCGATGATAGAGCTGGGCGGCGACAGTGCCGCCAGGTTTGCCAGTGTGGGATAGAGTTCCTGTGCTGGCAAGGATCGACTCCAGATGTCCGAGTAAGTACCCCAAAGGTATGGACTCAATGTCAGCGGAGATGTGTGATGAGGGAGATGCAGATGCTCATCTCACCACCGCCCGGATGTA
>NW_003210711.1:0-1004 GCF_000006405.1 Perkinsus marinus ATCC 50983
CATGCACCGGACAGCAGCATATGGTGTCCTCTCTGAAGCCCATCATGGACTCGGTTACCAAGTTTTTATATGTCGCCTCTCTTCAGTATACACCCTGATGGCTATTATGATCCAGCTGCTCCTCGTTAATGTCATCATCGCTCTATTGACTATTCAGTCCGCAGCGAGACCTCCCCCACCCAAGGGGGTCTATTCTAAGGTTCTTGACGATATTACTGTTGAAGCAACCTTCGGCGAACCGGAAGACACGGAGCTTCCTCTCATCCTGAGCTGCAAATGTGGGCAGAAGGATTGGAAATATTCGGATGACTTGATGGTGAAGAAGACAGGATTCGATATATTCAATATTGATGGCGGCTCCTTGGGCCATTACCGGAAATTTCTAGCGGTTGTCAGATCGAACTGTCCAAGGTTTCAACTCCAGGAGCCTGATCTGCAAAAGTTCATCTACTCTGCTTCCAGTCATACCATTCAAACTAAGGTGCTGGGCAAATTCACCGCTCTAGTCAAGGCATGAATCCCTATCCATACTCTTCTGGGATTAAAGTCTCGACCATCAGTGATCCCAGTATGCTGACTTTCGGTTATCATAACCAGTATAGGTGGTATGGTAAATCTTGTTAGAGTATGTTAAACATACGTCCGTCCATATGACGATTCAAATCTGGTTGATCATATCGTCAAACTGATTCTGACTTCACTCTGGGGCAGTATACTTGCGTGCAACGATGATGGGCAGGCGTGCTTTTGCTCGGGCCGAGCTATGGCCATCCCTATTATTAGATAGATCCAATTACTCCACTACTCAAGTTAGCCTTTTCTCGAGAGCTCAATGGCGATGAGTTCAGTTCTTGGCGCCGCCATGATGGCGGCAACAGTTGCAAACACAGGCTCGATCGCATCGTCCCGCCCGAAACTTATGATAAATCTTATCAACTTAACTCGTCACATACTTCATCTGTGGCCATCAGATCGTCATCCTTGCACTTTGTGGATTGCACGTC
>NW_003208785.1:0-1220 GCF_000006405.1 Perkinsus marinus ATCC 50983
ACTACGTCTACGACTAGCACGACTACGACTACGACTAGCACGACTACTACTAGCACGACTACGACTACGACTAGCACGACTACTACTAGTACGACTACTACTAGCACGACTACGACTAGTACGATTACTACATCAACGACTACGTCTACGACTAGTACGACTACGACTAGCACGACTACTACGTCGACGACTACGACTAGTACGACTACTACATCAACGACTACGTCTACGACTAGTACGACTACGACTAGCACGACTACGACTAGCACGACTACTACGTCGACGACTACGACTAGCACGACTACAACTAGTACGACTACTACGTCAACGACCACGACTAGCACGACTACGACTAGTACGACTACTACATCAACGACTACGTCTACGACTAGTACGACTACGACTAGCACGACTACTACGTCGACGACTACGACTAGTACGACTACTACGTCGACGACTACGACTAGCACGACTACGACTAGTACGACTACTACATCAACGACTACGTCTACGACTAGTACGACTACGACTAGCACGACTACGACTAGCACGACTACTACTAGCACGACTACTACGTCGACGACTACGACTAGTACGACTACTACATCAACGACTACGTCTACGACTAGTACGACTACGACTAGTACGACTACTACATCAACGACTACGTCTACGACTAGTACGACTACGACTAGCACGACTACGACTAGCACGACTACTACTAGCACGACTACTACGTCGACGACTACGACTAGTACGACTACTACTTCAACGACTACGTCTACGACTAGTACGACTACGACTAGCACGACTACTACGTCGACGACTACGACTAGCACGACTACGACTAGTACGACTACTACTTCTACGACTACGTCTACGACTAGTACGACTACGACTAGTACGACTACGACTAGTACGACTACTACGTCGACGACTACGACTAGTACGACTACGACTAGTACGACTACTACGTCTACGACTACGACTACGACTAGTACGACTACGACTAGTACGACTACGACTAGTACGACTACGACTAGTACGACTACGACTAGTACGACTACTACGTCGACGACTACGACTAGTACGACTACGACTAGTACGACTACGACTAGTACGACTACGACGACGACGACTACGACTAGTACGACTACGACTACTACGACTACGACGACGACGACTACGACTACTACGACTACGACTACTACGACTACTAG
>NW_003207621.1:0-4834 GCF_000006405.1 Perkinsus marinus ATCC 50983
GGAGACGCGGTGGGGAATAAAACGATCTCGATGGGACTCGAACCCACAGTCTTTGGTTACGAATACCAACGCCTTATCCATTAGGCCACGATAGCATTACCAACATAAAGAATCGTTCCGAACAAGACAATATTGGACCGCGGACAAGAGCAATACGGTTAAGGATTTTGAGATATTGCTGAGTGGGAGAAGGTAAATGAACAAGATAAGATTGCCTCCGAGGAGAACCTGGTCTTTTTGGCAGCCCCCCAGAAAATGTAAACGAAGCAATGAGATGCTCATGAGCGATCTACCACATGACACGAAAGTTTGGTGTAATGTGAAGCCTCGCTTTTTTCGTGACGAAACTAGCGAGCCTTCGGACACCTGCCAGAATATGCTTCAGTAGGAGTCCCATTCACGGACAGTGTGAAGGCATTTATGGTGTCGTTGTAGGGAATCCTACCCCATTCGGTCACATTGAAGTCCATAAAGTCAGCGAAGGAAGTCAAGTTTGCATTAGTGGTATTGATGAATAGTGTGGTAGTATTAGCATCAACTGTCCAAGGAATGGTACCAGTCACGTAAACGCCCGCCTCCCCTCCCTGATTGGAGAAGAAGAGCATCTCGAGCAAGTCTGGAGCGTACGTGTGGAAGAAGATAGTCGTCGTGAAGTTCACGTTCGGGACGGTGCAGTACTCCGAGCTGGGTGGGAAGCACTGAACCATCGATGAAATGCCCAGAATGGCGATGATCGCCTTGAAGAAGGACATTGGGATAGAGTGAACGCGAGACACTCGAACACTTAACTGACTTGAATGGTTCTCTCTTAAGTTGTCAGCAGATGAAGGGATGACCCCCTCGAATTGCTAGCGGAACTTTCGCTAACAATTTGAGAGGAAGACATCGCTAATACCATATATGATGAGTTCTATAATGGTGACGCATCCGAGCTCATATACACAGCTGCGATAAATGCTCTATTATGTAACAGAGCAGTCCTCCCCATAGGGGAGTCCCCAAAATAGGGTCTCTCGCGGTACCCGGTCACTTCTGTGCACTCTATCGTGCCGTATGATAGAGTGCGTAGGAAACTACCACAACGTAGAGATGACTCAATACCAGAAGCCTTCTGGCAGAAGGTCAGGTTACAATTCCACGTTACCTGATTTGCAACTTAAGAAATACCATAGATCAATCCAAGGAGCACATGAACCGAAGTA
The DNA here is from genome assembly GCF_000006405.1 of Perkinsus marinus ATCC 50983. Lineage (NCBI taxonomy): Eukaryota > Perkinsozoa > Perkinsida > Perkinsidae > Perkinsus > Perkinsus marinus. Next base: position 1,203 of record NW_003207621.1, read on the forward strand.
TCAGGGTATACACGTACACTGCGTGAAGTTAACGGTCACGGGTGATGGCGTGAGCGGTATATCGTCTGATCGATCTCCTGAAGCTTGCTGCCCGTACGAGCTATATCGCTGTGATTTGAATCAACTTCATTCAGGCGTTCGACCTCCTTACGATAAGTACCTCATCATCCTATACTTTTACCACGATGGTTCCATGAAGGTAGTGTGCCTTGTACCAGCATAATGTTCAGCATTCGCCATGTGCATGCGTGCAGCCGTTGGTGCGTGGGCTGACTTCGGCCACCGCGTGACACGGCAGGGTGACCTCTCGCCAGCTGCACATGCGTGCGGGTCTCCTCCGGCCCCCGAGAGTTTTGCTTCGTTACACACCTGTATCGTCCAATAAGCGTCTCCTGGCAGTCCTTAGACTTTTCACGCTCCTTAAGGAATGTTGCATACTGGTTCTGCTATAGATAAACTGATTCATATTTCCTTGAAAGGGATGCAAGGACCACTAGTGTTGAACGAGTTGTGATATTGACCTGATATACCTTATATGGTATGAGATAAGCGTTCCCGAGTTCGAACCCCACGGGAAACAAATCGGGTAAAAGAGATTCTGAAGGAAGCAGCCAAGCGTAGAAGATTGATTATTGTTACCTATTGGTGAGATACAAAATGGGTTATGGACTAGGTACACTGTGGTCTTCGTAAAGACGGGTGACACGACCCGAATTTGAGTACCAGATGAGGGAAAGCTGAGAAAGATTTCATTGAACGATTACAGACTGTAATCCACAGTAAGGCATGTAACTCAACCTGTTTCGTATCCTACCGGTATCGACCTGTTTTGTATCCTATCGGAATCGACCTGTTTCGTATCTTATCGGGATCGGTCTGTTTCGTATCTTATCGGGATCGGTCTGTTTCGTCTCGCAACGGCTCGACCTGTGTCGTGTCTTGGGATTTGAGACTATAGTCTGTCTGTATTCAATTTGATCCTGAAGTGACGTGCTCAGAAGGCAGATTCTGTCAGTGACAGCGACAACAGTGCACTGTTTGCTTGCTCGTTACCTTTCGTATTCAACTACATCCTCGTCACGAGGACCTTGTGTAACCAACGCGATAGCTGAGATTGGAGATGGTAAGAGAGAGTATGTTTTGCAAAACTCTTCCCCTATTTTGCCTTAAGACGGTAAGGAACTTGAGAGACTAAGGTTAGATCGTTTCACTCACAAATATGTAGGGGCAAGAATCTTCACCCCATCCCGCGTGTCCATCCTGCACCACCTGAGGTGGTCCACCTCACTCAGAGAGGGGTAAACGGGAGAGGGGTGGCCACTAGATGCCGTCGCCCCTCTCGTGCTGACGTCCCCATCCGTTTCCCCTCTTTTGCCCGTATTCTATCCTCGCCGTGGGTAAGGGGACTCCAGGAATCTGAGATACCGCCCCCCCCCATTTTACTCAAGTTACTCAAGACTCTTGAGTAACTCAAGTAGTCTCTCGATTCTTGAGTCAAGAGACTCACCCTTGAGGTAGGAACGCTCAAGATCAAACGCTAGTTTCTTAATATCAATGAGTAAGAGGGTTAGTTTGTTTCACTAACCCACCTTCTTAAGGTCGCACTTGAGATTTCGATAAGGCCCGACCGATGACCCTCACCTTGGCCTCAACTCGCGAAATTTCAAAACTTACCTCACTGCGCTCAACCGAAATTAACCAGCGCGCGCCTCAGAGCTCGTGAGCATGATTCCGGGGGGAAGAAATTCCGTGCCTCCACCTTCAACGGAAACTAGTACAAACCGAGCCGCCCTTTGATGGAAACACATCTAGCTTCTGCTACCAACGCACGAAGCACTTCTCGCAGAACCGCCTCTCTACCGAACTATACTCCGACAGAAGTTAAACCTAATAATCGCCACCATTGGCGCAACCTACTTACCTCCGAAACACTTGCTAACGAATTTGTCTCATACCTGAAATTCCTAGGCTCCGAAACAACTCGCACCCGACCCACCACCAGCCCAATCACACCGCTATTTTCAGCCTTGTTTTGTGGCGCGCGACAGCCAACATCACCGCGCTCGAAAGCTCTATGTACCGAAATCTTCACCACTACGCGGTAAACCGTGCTCTATGGAGCTGTACGGCTTGGGAAGTGTAGCTCTTTGGACGCTAGGAGCTCACATTTTATTCTCATCCTAACTTGGGATTCTCAAGTGACTCACTGTAACTGAATATCTCATCGCATTTGATGTGTTTCACGTTAGTTCATTATTCTCAATGTCTTTTCATCACTCAGCCTCACCGCGACAGGTAGTACGGTACGGGAGAAGTCGCTGCTGGTCAGTCCAAAATTCGGACTCCATATGCGAATTGCATAATGCAATACAAACTGTTGTGTGACTGACGGAACCCTTCTGCTCTGTAGACTACCATGGAATAGATAGCTTACCATTGCGGGTGCTTCAGCCTCTGGTTTACGGGACCAGCAACTCATTCTGCTAATCTTTGCACCACCTTCTGAAATTCGTCGTATTATTCGATGTATCATCCATTGTATCATTTTCCGCGGAGCCTCCGAACCTCAGCCTCGCATATCCTTCCTCCATGCAGCAGTATTGTAGTTTTTGTCTTCATCCCTCGGTCTATCCGAATGCAGCTCATGGACCGCAAGGAGCTTCACATCTTGCCGCACTTCGGCGAGGACATCGATTTAGCCTACGGAGGATTCGTGTTCAAGGAGGATACTCCTGGCCGATCTCCTCCGGGCACAACTTACTGGGCCTGTTCTAGGGTACAGCGAGCGACTCGTACCGAGTCCGCGCTCTACTGTCCGGCTCGTCTCACCGTGTATGACGACATCAGTGGTGACGAAAACCAGCTGCTGCTGCTAAAGGCTCCCAAACCTCACGTATGTGGCGAAGAGAATGCGGAGGGTCACAGGTTAAGGATGCGAATGGACCGTCTTGTATGTTCCGGTGCTCTGGGGCCGAGAGGCGCGGCTGCCGATGTCTACGATGAGTTCACCGTTCAAGCGGCACAGGAGGTTCTGAGCCAGTTACCCTCGAGAGAGACTTGCCTTGAACATAGAAGGCGGGCTATGCAGCGGAATAGCCCGCGGCCTCCTGTACCGTGTTGCCTCTATGGTTTCGACATCCCCCCCCAAGTACACGCGAGCTGCGTTCAGGTCTGAGTCCGGAGGAGCTGTCTCCGATGAGCAGATACTGCAATTCAATCCGGTCGTGACGATACCAATCGTCACCTCATCTTCACCTCCAGGAGCCACATCGAGATGATTGCTCGGCGTCAGAATGGACTCCACCTTTCTGTCGATGGTACCTTCGCGGCTTGCTGCCCTCTCTGGGAGCAGCAATACGGCGTCTTGGTCAAGCACAAGGACTGCCTCGTCATGTCGCCTTGTGCGTTGATCCTCATGCCGAGTCGGAAGAAATCGGTATACGACCTCGTGTTCAACGACCTTCTGCAGCTCTTCACCAGCATTAAGATCACCAGCTGCACCGCAGATTCCGAAGAGCGCACGGCGCGCTCTTTTAGAGAGGTTCTCAACTCAAGACAGGATCTGGTCGCTGAGTTCAAGATGAGTCTGTCCTTCTTCCACTTCGATAAGTGAGTAGTTCCCTCGCATGCTC
>NW_003207890.1:0-1471 GCF_000006405.1 Perkinsus marinus ATCC 50983
TCGGACTATTTGGGTATAATATGTAAATCATCGAAGTGTTGTAACATTTGCATAGTTGTGGTAGCGTGTGTAACGCATAGTAGCGAAATATGCGGTCGCTTTCCTCAGGTGAGCTCAGGAGTTTCCTCGACAATTATGGTAGAGGTAGAAATGTTCAGAAGCAAACAAGAACTTCCCAAAAATTTCTCAAAATTTTCATTCTGTCGTAGTGAGTGAGAAGCAGAAATTACGGGTTTATGAACACATATTCCGCTTACGGCTGTTTGCTTTGAAAAGAACTCCAGTTCACATATTAGGATATGGATTATTTATATTCTCGCAGAGTTTTCGCTATGTATGCTTTGAAAATATAAAAATTCGGAGAAAAATATTGTGGTTTCTTGTACATTACTACTCGATTTTGCATGTGATCCCGAGCTCAGCTGAGGAAAGCGAACATACATTCCTACTTCAAAACTGTATAGCAAAATTTTCTGAGCTCCACTGAGGAAAGCGAACGTATATTCCTACTCCAACACTGTGGGAAACAGAAGGATATCACAACCAAAACACGGAGTCGGATAAGAACCTCGCCCAGGACAAGAGGATCAGCACAATAATGCGGGAACAATCCAAGGATGGTTTCAACGACGGCGGACACTTCACACCTAGAACCATCAGCAAGGCGAACAGAGCTCAAATCTGCTTCACACTTCCCGAACGCAGAGCCAGGGCCGCAGCACAGATCGGACCAGTCCGACAACAAAAGTTAGCTAAGACCGGCCCCCGAATCGATAAAGACCGGTGTGGGCAGGGTAGAACGCACATCCGAGGGAGAAGTGATCTTCCCGCGTATGATAATTTCAGGTGGGTAGCGCTTAGACCTTAAGAAGCGAGGAGAATCAAGAGTAGACAAGGGTACATCTTCGACAAGATCGAGTTCATGTGAGACACCAACATAATCATCAGAATGGTCGACTCGAAGGATAGTCTCACAAATATCTACATCCAAGCGTAGATTCTCAGGCAACTTGTTGACAACCGCGCGAACCATAACCCTTCTCTCGGAGGCCTCATCCTTGTAAACGTCTTGATAAAGATGGTAAAGTGCAGAGCATTTCCGAAGGAAGTCATCCGCGTGCTCATCAAACCTCCGAACTTTAGAATGGAGAGCCATTCTGTTGTCATGACGAATTGAAGCCCAATCATACCTCGTTGTCCTTGCAACCTCGAGCGACAGCCAATGCTGCAAGGCATGGCTTCAGACTCGTCGCTAACTTTGTGAGGCAGGTAAGCTTAAACTTCGCGTGCGGGACGAACGAACCGGAGGCGCTGAACTGTCCAGCACCAGCCTCCACGGACAGGCTTTCTACAAGAGAAACATGAGAACTCGCATGAGGTCCGGGCTGCACTCCAGGTCCGGGCAATCGGTTCAGGTCAGCCAACGTTGTAGATGGGCGTTCATCCACTCTAGGGACCGAATCGATCACGT
>NW_003200171.1:0-894 GCF_000006405.1 Perkinsus marinus ATCC 50983
TCTCTACTACATCCCGAGTCGGGATGTAGTAGTAACTTGCACGTCGGATTCCCGGGGCATTTAATTTTTATGAGCATTCCATTTGAGTCTCGAGCATGTACGGAATAACTTTGTTGACTTGTATGTGAGGCCATAGATATAGTAGTGAGTAATCAGTATTCTCACATCTAGTAACTACATATGGCTCAAGTGCCGAGGTTCTCACGTGAAGCACGCTGGAGCACCAGCAGCCTTGAGAATGGTATAAGATCCCTGCTGCAACATCGTGAGTCACGATTCGTGACAGTCTGGCTCTGTGTGAGAGCTTCACGCTGTGGGTTTCACACATTCTAGCAGCCATTGCGAGATATGCCTGCTACTAGACAAGCAATACAATCGTCCCCAGTCCGAAAGTTTCATTCGCTCATCAGTGACATACGGTGTGTCCCAAATTGGGACACACCGTTGAATGGGACAGTCCCATCACACTGTTACAAACCTCTCTACTGAGGTTCACGGAATAACAACGTGGCAGAAAGGCTTTCTATTGACGAATATTAGCGGTTTTGGAACGGAGGCGGTTTTCGCGAGCCATCTACAACGCAAAGAGCTTGAGAATCGCCAGACTGGAGAGTCTCCAGTGGAGACTCCAGTGAAGATGTGCTTCCGACGATGTATCACACTTTGTCAATGGAGTATGTTGATGTAGCGTATTACTGTCTATACTTTACCAAAACATACGTCATTTCTCACACCCAAACGCGGTCCATATGAGCTGAGCTAAACCAATAGATATCGTGATTAATGGACAACATGCTCGATCATAGTTGACTCATAACGATCGAGCCATATATTGGATTCGGGCCATCTACAACACATCAACATGAGGTATGATGGTCCCGATAAGTGAAGCGT
>NW_003213690.1:0-1013 GCF_000006405.1 Perkinsus marinus ATCC 50983
GTTGGCCTTACCATCTCAATCTGTGAAGCCTTATATAGATTTTGATAGACTACGAAGGGAAGCTCGATGCCTAAGATGCTTCGAGAAAGGCCATGCGGCCAAATCATGTCCAGCTCAGTTACCTGGTATGTTGGAATGTCGGTGTTTATGCTGTGGTCGCACAGGACATGTGGGGAAGAATTGTCGACTAGCTGCGAAGAACAAGCAACTCACATGTCAACGGTGTGGTGGATTACATCATGTACCAGCAGTGTGTAGAGGAAGGATCTTATCGAGTCCTTCTCAAGAATCTCAGCAGAAGGAGGCCACTCCTACGACTTATGAGAGTAAGCCAGGAGGTGAGGGTACTTCTACGACCAATGCGTACTCTCTCCTTCCTGCGACTGATGTTACCTGGCTTGCTCACTCTTCGGCCTCAACTGCGGCTCGTGTATCACCCTTGACAGCTGGTATGATGGTGCACTCTCGTTCTTCTAATTCCAAACCTCAAGAACATCGAGTTCTCTTGGATACGGGGGCAGCAAGGTCCTTCGTAGCAGAAGCTTGGGTGAGAGATCATCCTGACTACATACATGATACAAGAGGAGAGAAGGTGGAGGTTATGATGGCTGATTGTCGCAAGTTTACCTCTAATACTGCTGTGTTATTGCATTTTTCTCCTCCTGGCAAGTCAGATGTGATCCCAGTTTGGTGTCTTGTGAGTCCGATTCTCTCTACCTCTGTGATATTGGGTATGGCATGCCTACGTTGTATGAATCTAGTATTGTATCTGTCGCCTGATTCGATACTTCTTAAATCCGGTGTTGCTGACTCCGCTGTTCGTTCTATCGGTTTGACTGATGATAAGCAGTCTCAAGAAGCTGGGATTCAGACTCATGCTGCTGCTGATGCCACTATAATTGCTAACAGCGTTTCTTATTTGCACCCGGCTTCGGAGTCTCAATTCGGGGATACAGAGGAAATGGGTCTGAATTTCATGATGTTGTGCGAGCCTGAGGAGCCTCAATCCGAGT
>NW_003200667.1:0-969 GCF_000006405.1 Perkinsus marinus ATCC 50983
GACGCATGTGCGAGTGAATTGTCCAAGTTAAGACAATACGTGAGGAACACTACACCAACTTTGTTATTTATAAACGGCAGAGTTATCGTAACAAGTAGGCTGCGAGCCCATAATGAGACCAACGTCATGCCCAATTTGTTTTCCAACAACCACGGAAAGATAGCGATGATGGACCTGTTCGCGTATCGTGTAAGTACAAGTGAACATGTACAATACAACGATGAACATAAACGTGTTCATACTAGGGAAGGACATTAACACCGCCACCAACTTCGGATATCTAAAACATATGATGCAAATAACAACCCAGAGGCCGGTCCAGGCCGCACCAAAGCACACAGGAGCTCTCCACCACGTATCACCAACCATTGGCATTATCGCGCCAATAGCAACCATGATAGATACAAAGGCAGAGTAGAAGGGCGTTTGGCGAGGTCTCCAAATAGGAAAAGACGACAGGCCTATTCCCAGTTGCCAAACCACCACAGAATCGGAATATGGCGTAGGACCAGTAATCCCAAGCACAGGCCAGAAGTATATACAATATGTAAGCGAACGTATAGCCAATAACAATGGCGATTCCACGGCCGTATCAATCTGAAAGCGGCCTCTAGATGAGAGCTGTGACGAACTGTCCAATGGCGTGGAATGTCATCAGCATTGACAGCGTCGCCCAGCCCTCCGTTTCCAAGGCCTGTCGAAATACCGCAAAAACCCATAAAGTCAACAATGGCCGATCCATACACAACAACCTGGTCAAACATGAGCCGTGGATCCTCCATGAAGGGAACCCACCACCCGTTCACTTTTCGAGCGTTTCGAGTGATGTAGTTGCTTTCTTTTCACACTCGATCTTGCTGCTGCTTCTCGGCATCCCGATTGGGGACCTGTGACTCGACCGAAACTCTCGACCAGCTTCTCTAGATCGCACACCGTATGGCTGTCATTGTTGTAATTCGCAGAGAGAAA
>NW_003205721.1:0-1135 GCF_000006405.1 Perkinsus marinus ATCC 50983
CATCGTACGACCAAAGACCGCGATCTCCGCGGCGGCATCGCTCTGGCACGACATAACTGTCTGTAAATCCTGGAATACATCACTACCAAACTGCTCTCGGAGATCCTCTATTTCTATATTATCCTCATTCGATGTTCTCGAGACTACAAGTTGATCCACAGCACACTTCACTCCATGACGTGCTCTTGATATCGCATGGGCAGACCGGAGTCTCATCTGGTCAGATGCGAAGTCGGGAAATAACATACCAGAAATGATAGTGCAATATAGTATACCACATGTAGTCAATCCAACTCGCCAAGCAGCTGCTATGACCATCCCCTTTTTGGAATCCGTAGTCGCTATAGTTAAATCAAGGCATACCACAAACCAGGTGTTCATGAACTGCCTCCCAGCATACTGTATAGGAGGATATAAACTTGCCAGTTTACCTATATATCCGATAACCATAGCCTCCACAAAAACAGCAGCACGATCATCATAATTAGCGACTACACATATCATACCAAGCGCAGCACCGGTCATAGTACCCAATACACGCCGAGTACCCCTTAATAGAGAGGACCCTACTGTAGGCATGAAGCAGACGTAGAGGGGTACTATGGCCCATCGTGCATGGTGGAATACACCATGACTATACCACCCACCAATGATTAAGACAATCGATGCAACAACGATAGCGGCAGTAAAGCGAATACCGAACATCAGTTGCGGTTGAATGCTTCGCTCTTCAGCCGTCCTATTGAAGAAAGGTTTCTTCCACCATACCTTCCAGAAGTTAATAAAATCCGCGAAAATCTTACGGATACCACGGACCTGAATACATGAAATATATCTGATGCTTCATCACTGTATTCTATCCCCGGTATTAGTATCACCTCCCCACTCCTGTTGAGCTTGCCGTGTCGGACTTTCAGGACTGCTTCTTTGAACTCCTCTGCCCTTTTAGCAAAGAACATGATAGAGCCTATCATGAACTGGAATCTCATGAACTCGGAGCTCTTCGGTGGTACGAAGTCTCCCTTCATATATCCTTGTTCGGCTTTATTATCCACCCGCAATAGCTTAGACTCCACACGTGAAGCCCTCGCAGAGAGGTTGGTATCCACAACTACTTGCTCCGCACGAGGGTCAA
>NW_003205401.1:0-825 GCF_000006405.1 Perkinsus marinus ATCC 50983
GACGTAATGCGTTGAAGAGAAGAATCGCGTGATCAAGGAACACGTGATATCACCACAACACAGTCGAGTTTGCGAGTACCTCGAGAGATACTCACAGGCGCAAGCCTCCTTTCGGAGGGGCTACAATACGAGATTATAGCCTTGCAAATTAATACGCCTGCCTTCACAAGCGCACATAACGAACCACCTCCGAAGAGTTAGTTCAAGCGGGATACAAAGCATTGAGTTGCGTTAACAACAAAATGTTTGTATCGGGAAGAAGAGCGACACTGATATGTATGTACAAAGAGGAAAGATCCCCTTTGTGCAGTATGCGTTGAGATTTCTACTGGTTCACGGAATTCTGCAAATCGCAGTGCTTATCGCACTTCGCTGCGTCCTTCATCGATTCTCGAGCCGAGGCATCCATCGTTGAGAGTTTGGAATTTCGTTTTGAAATACCAAAATCCAAAATTGGATTTGGATACTATGACTAGTACAATGGTTCATAGGAATTAATCACCTCAACAGACAAGTTAAGGTGGGGGGATCCAAACAAAGCGGGGATCCCATCTCGCAACACTCAAACAAAAGAGCAAGAGAGAGCGAGACCGCTGGTTTCTCAGAGAATGAATCGGTGTGAATGATCCTTCCGCAGGTTCACCTACGGAAACCTTGTTACGACTTCTCCTTCCTCTAAGTGATAAGGTTTGCAGAACTTCCCGCGAAGAGAACAGAAACTGAACTAATCGCAGTCCGGACAGCTCACCGGATCACTCAATCGGTAGGAGCGACGGGCGGTGTGTACAAAGGGCAGGGACGTAATCAACGCAAGCTGATGACTGC
>NW_003215585.1:0-905 GCF_000006405.1 Perkinsus marinus ATCC 50983
GACGGGAAGTCCTTATTCGTCGCAGTCACGCCGGGTACAGCATTAGGATGATACAGTTTATGGCAACCACGACATTCGTAGACTCTCATTTCAGGATTGATGACTTGCAGATGAAGAATAGGAACCTATGCAAAACTCTTACATCAGCTGATCAGTTGATTTATATCATTATTTATATATTATAAATAACGTATTAGGATCTATTATAATGAAGTTACACCCTAGTGATATGGAAAACACTAGTGAAAAACATATTTCACGACTACTGCATATCACCGCGAATATCGCGTTTGTCACGGAGTTTTACGCCACTTCACGTAAAACGGGTGAAACTCCAATATACTAAACGTGAAGTAATACTCGATATCCATAGATATTAATATTGACGTTAACAACCAGTGTTGGAGGAATATATACATTCCGTTTCCTCACTACACGAACTACAATGAACTTTCATACAAGTTTACATGCGGCTTTCACCAGCAGAAATACACAAAAACCAACGAGAATCTCCCTAAGAGATTTCCGTTAGAATTTCCAACAAATCGTCACCAAGGCACGTAGTTGACCATATGCATATCCTCCCATATTGTTCACAACACTCAAGGTTCTCACCATGGACGAAGTCGCTCCCTTAGGGTCGGGTGCAAGGACAGCCTTTGCGAGTTGTGTAGGGGTGCACCCCTCGGTTTCTGAATAAATCTGATAAAAAACATCCAATAGTTGCATAACCATTCTAGAATACTATTCTAGTAGAATAGAACATACCGGATTTGAAAAACACATTTTACATTTCACATCGCGAAATTCACATTCCACAAACGAATACGCCTATCTTTTCTTCCACAGTATATCAAATATAGAGCATTCTAGTATCACCATAGCCTTCATTATAGCCGAATCTA
>NW_003208943.1:0-972 GCF_000006405.1 Perkinsus marinus ATCC 50983
ACTTCCGCCGTAGACTTCTTATAGATTTTGTGGGAGATTCTGAGTGGCCTGGCCGTCGCGTCTCAGAGGCTAATCATAGTGTGGCAGCAGCACCATTTCCCCCTTTGTTCGCACACATCCTTCGAAGCATTACACGAGGTCTCCACGTACTCAATCTTGTTGACTTTGGTGATACCGAGGTGTATTCTAATATGAGTCCCAGGGACCCCAGGTAGTATCTCAGTGATATCCTGGCTTCTTATGCGCAGCAACTCGCCGGACCTTAAGCTCGGTGATATCCCGCTGAGGAGAGCTGATCGTACAAGGCTTTTCTCTGGTTTGTCCTTGAACTGGGCCTCAGGACAGTCAAATAGGAACTCGACTGCACTCTCGGGCATTATGGCAGCGCGCTTGGCATCCCGCTGGGGCTTTATACCGTATAAGTTATACGTGAAACAGCCTGCATGGTTCGCTTAATAAGCGTTTCATCCGCGGCCTCCATGGTGCTAAAGCCTTCCAGTTTCTGCAAAGTCTTTAGGGCTTTAATTCGCTGCTGTACCGAGGTCGAATTCAGCTCAGTTACATCCAACAGGCATCCGATGTATCGGATAAATTTACCAGCGTTGAGAGGGAAGAACAATCCCATTTCATAGACCTCTCTTCTTGCCCTTTCGTAGCCTCTTCTTGTGTCCTCACTTATCGAGAGCCCTAGTAGCTCCAGATTCTGAGCAGTAGCCTCAGCTGAACCGTGTGCAGGCTGAATCTCGTTCCACTTCGTGAAGGCGGAGTTTTCTGACATGGGGAATGTAGCGGTCCAACGATGACGGACAAATCTGGCATCCCTTTAGTTGGGCCCACTCAAATTGACAGGAACTCAGTCGGGTCCGCAAACGAGAAACCGAGTACTATGAACCCACGTTAGTCGTGAGTCACAACTTCTGACAAGTCTTACAGACTTGAAGAGGAGTGAACGCCACAGCTTTTTTAAGGACT
>NW_003209475.1:0-1059 GCF_000006405.1 Perkinsus marinus ATCC 50983
CAAGGAGGTGCCACCCTGCAGTTTGCTGGTATCCCTCTCAATATGATGGGTGAGGGAAAGAAGGCTGATTACATTGTAGGTTGGCGGTCGTAGGAGAGTTATACTGAGTATGTTGTTTATGTAGGTGACCGGTCAATGGAGTGAGAAGGCCGCTAAGGAAGCTGCTAAGTACGGTGATGTGAACGTTGTTGTTAACACTAAGCCCGAGAAGTTCACTCATGTCCCTCGTCTGTCTGAGTATAAGGATAAACTCAGCTCCGATGCTAGCTACGTGTACTACTGCATGAACGAGACTGTCAATGGTGTGGAGTTTGACTACGTTCCTGAAGTTGGTGACAAGCCGCTCGTCTGCGATATGAGTAGTAACTTTATGTCGAGGCCTATCGACTTCTCCAAGTTTGCTGTTGTTTACGCTGGTGCCCAGAAGAACCTCGGCCCTGCTGGTGTCACTGTTGTAATTGTAGATGAGAAGTATTTGGGTAATGAGATGCCCATCACTCCCACCTATATGAACTGGGCTACCATGGCTAAGGCTGGTTCGATGTATAACACCCCTGCATGCTACGCTATCTACATGACTGGCTTGTATCTCAAGTACACAAAGGCTCACGGTGGACTAAAGCACTGGGATGATCTCGCTGAGAAGAAGTCGGGTCTTCTTTATGGTGCCATTGAGGAGAGTAATGGATTCTACAACGCTCCTGTTGCCAAGAACGTTCGCTCCCGTATGAACGTCCCCTTTGTAATCAAGGATAACGATGATGACTTGAAGAAGAAGTTCCTCGCTGAGGCTAAGGAGGTCGGTCTCGTCACCTTATCTGGTCACAGGAGTGTTGGTGGTCTCCGAGCCAGTCTATACAACGGTATGCCTCTGGAGGGTGTACAGCGTCTCGTCGAATTCATGCACAAGTTCTACACCGAGAACAAGTAGACTGAGCTCATCGAGCGAAGGCTTGATTTTGTTCACACACTATGATGTGTATTCGTGTGTCAAGATAGTAGTTCAGGGAGTCGTGATAGCTTCGTGTTTACCCTCGAAGGTAAGGGTCTTACCCTGTG
>NW_003204111.1:0-1015 GCF_000006405.1 Perkinsus marinus ATCC 50983
TCATCAGCTTGCGTTGATTACGTCCCTGCCCTTTGTACACACCGCCCGTCGCTCCTACCGATTGAGTGATCCGGTGAGCTGTCCGGACTGCGATTAGTTCAGTTTCTGTTCTCTTCGCGGGAAGTTCTGCAAACCTTATCACTTAGAGGAAGGAGAAGTCGTAACAAGGTTTCCGTAGGTGAACCTGCGGAAGGATCATTCACACCGATTCATTCTCTGAGAAACCAGCGGTCTCGCTCTCTCTTGCTCTTTTGCTTGAGTGTTGCGAGATGGGATCCCCGCTTTGTTTGGATCCCCCCACCTTAACTTGTCTGTTGAGGTGATTAATTCCTATGAACCATTGTACTAGTCATAGTATCCAAATCCAATTTTGGATTTTGGTATTTCAAAACGAAATTCCAAACTCTCAACGATGGATGCCTCGGCTCGAGAATCGATGAAGGACGCAGCGAAGTGCGATAAGCACTGCGATTTGCAGAATTCCGTGAACCAGTAGAAATCTCAACGCATACTGCACAAAGGGGATCTTTCCTCTTTGTACATACATATCAGTGTCGCTCTTCTTCCCGATACAAACATTTTGTTGTTAACGCAACTCAATGCTTTGTATCCCGCTTGAACTAACTCTTCGGAGGTGGTTCGTTATGTGCGCTTGTGAAGGCAGGCGTATTAATTTGCAAGGCTATAATCTCGTATTGTAGCCCCTCCGAAAGGAGGCTTGCGCCTGTGAGTATCTCTCGAGGTACTCGCAAACTCGACTGTGTTGTGGTGATATCACGTGTTCCTTGATCACGCGATTCTTCTCTTCAACGCATTACGTCAAATCTATTGATAAATGCAGAGAAGTGTTTGAATCACGCGTTCAGTCCGGTCGCGAGATTATTATATATCATAACACGCTTGTCGGGTCGCACCATGGCAATATGTCATCATTAGAAAGGCTGATGTGTGTGAGATTACCCGCTGAATTAAGCATATAAGTAAGCGGAGGAAAAGAAACTACTAGGATCCCTTA
>NW_003215599.1:0-3276 GCF_000006405.1 Perkinsus marinus ATCC 50983
CAAACGAGTTGGTTCGAATGTTTGGTGAAAGTAGACGTCGAGAAGGTGACATAATCAGCATCCATCTCTTCTTTATAGTGTGTTCGTGATGCATACTAGCACTGCGGCGAGTTGTGCACTCTGTGGATGATGCACTCTAAGGGTCTTACTTTCTTGTGCTCGTATCCCGTCACCTGCCATAACCAATCGTGGGATTCCTGGTCAGTTGCCGATATCCGTCATCCAGTAGTGGTGGGCATGCTCCATGCGAATCTGCTCTCTTGCAAGTGGAAGCCTGTCCCGAGAGTTCAAGTGGCGACTGTCCTTACCAGACGACTCCTTCTCGATTGGGCAGACTCTGAATTCGATGCAATGAGTGCTATTGATAAGGCGAAGTAGAGTTGCCCTCGGATTTTCTGAGTTCGAGGAAGTCCGTCATCATGCGGGACTGAGTTCTTTCCAGGTACAACTTAACAGCAATGAGGAATCGGAAGGACATCATCAATCAAGTAGACCATCTTGGGCTCCGGGGAAGCCATGCTTTTACTTGATTGTTGCTACTTTCTGAACTGACGTTTCCGATACATGTAACCTTGTATTTGCGTGCGATATTATGATGAAATTGATCCGATGGAGCTGTCTTCTTGGTTGGGGATAGTCTTGGAACCTCCTTCAAGAACGCGAAGTGACTTCGCCGAAGTCAGTACGACAACTGATGGGGTCACTACTATCAGGACCAGTGATTACTATTGCTCAAGCTATTGGAGTGTGCCTTTGAGCTCGACTAGTGGTTTTGGTCTACTCGGATTCAGTTCTCTCGCGGCCTACAACCTCCTGCCACTTACTAGCTCCGCTCCCTCGCCCGCCGGGCCGCGCAAGGTAAGACTGGAGTGAGATTGATAAATCGGGACTCATCCGTAAGTCAAGTAAGTTCGTGAAAACGTAGGTTAGTGAAACACTCTTATGGCCTTACCGTACTAACCCAAGAATCTTACCTTGAAAGTTTCAAGTTGAAACTTGAGGATTCTTAACTTGAGAGTGAGAGAGATAAACTTAAGTAAACTCGCAACTCCTAACCTAGTTAGTGAAACGAACTGAGGGCGAACTCTTAAGTTTCTTACCGTTCTTACTTAAGTAAGTGGTTAGTGAAAGAGGCCCCATGAGAGAAAATGTGGCTTACAATGTGAGTCTCATACCCTTGCCCCGAGGGGCTCGTGGATCAAGATTTGTCGGGCATATGCACAAAAGCCTTTTGTCAAGAGGTGTTGCCGAAGCTGTTACATCTTAGATGTACTCTGCATAATAGTCGAAGATTCACTCGCTTTGCCCGGGCATGCATCGCTCGAGAGTTGATGGATTCCAGCGGAAAGAAAAGGCGAGAGATGGTGTTATTTCTCTCTATTTTTCCATCATTTATTTTTCGGAAGGAAAAATAGCGCAACCTTTATGCCAACGTCCGATGGTCATTGACCATCGGACCAATGGTCAATGACCATCGGATGATCATCGGATGACGGTCAGACGATCTAATGACTCTGGTTTTATAACTCAATGAACCACAATCCTTATTCATCGGATCGGGCTTCTTAGGAAAAAAGCTACGTACTCACGTGAATATCGATCACGCTTTGTACATACGTACTGCCAGGCTTCTTGTTATCTTGAGCACTTCTCAATCATCTTCCGCAGGACTGCGACACCATGTAGTGAGGTGAGGTGTTAGTAGTAACACCCGCACTGGTTGCACTGGACCTCTGGACAGTGGGCGTAGCATGTCTAGCATGACCCTCGACCACCCACTCTGGTTGAGGCCACAGTGACTCATTGTCAATGAGTGTTCAACAGACGAGCCTTTAATTTCTCGAGTCAATATGTTCGAAAGTCGGTATGCTCAACTTGGCAGTTTTGGACCTCCCCGCGGTATGGCATGTGCCGCTGTGGTAACATCACTTTTTTCCACGTGACCTGACTCTCGTCAACTGAACACAACCGAGGACGCCAATTAAATCCAGAAAAGAAATAATTACCTCGGAAAAATACCTATCTTTAAAAAGTCTATGGATAAACCCTGCTAAGCAGGCCCTGACGACTTTGTCAAAGACTTCCAATGCTTCGGCTACGGTCTCTTGAGAAGGTGCTTATCCGTATCCATCCGTATCCATCAGCCACGAATCTTGACCGAATCAAGTTAAACCGAGATTAATATAGAACGACCTCATGAACTTCACCTAATGTTTACCGCACAATTCATACCGGAAAAATAGAGATTGAAAAGATTGACATCGTCAGCTTGGAAAAATGGAATCAGAGAGACCCACGGAATTAATCACGAGGCTACATTGCTCTCCTCATGTGATCGTCAGAGCACCGCATATCTCAATGAATGGAGAAAATCACGAGGCTACATTGCTCTGCTCATGTGATCGTCAGAGCAACGCATATCTCAAGGATTGGGGAAACGCACAAAAGGCCACGCGCATACGCACGTATTGCTATGAAACGGGTATGGAACGTCATGGACCACTGAGCAAAAGGAGGGACGATATCGTGGCAGAATTGACAGTGTCAGGCCGACACCCGTACAACGATTCTGGATGTTAACTACGGGTATTTGAGGATGGGAAGACCATCCATAATGATCCGTATGATAGACTGATTCCAGCATCAGTGATGAGGCTGCTAGAGAATGATATAGCCTCCAGAGAGGGCCCCCGGAGCAACTACGGGGCAGGCAATGATATATGCGGCTACATGTTTTCGACAAGCGCATGGAAAAGAGAATTGTTATCCCACGGAAAGAGATCAGCCCGTGCTTGGTCTGGTAGTGATTGTTGCAACGAAATACCATGGAGCCCATGCTCGTGAGCCACCTTGATCTTGTCGACAGCACGTGGCTGCGAAAAGAAGAAGTAGTCCCCATTCTTGTTGTGGTATCTGCCGTTGCCCTGTGGGTCCTGATGGAATCCGTATATCATAGACGAGTAACCGACATCGGCAGAATCATAGGTAGCTCGAGCCAGAAGAGGCACCTGAGATGGCGACCGAAACTACAACTCCAAGGGCAAGCACGGGACATCGGTGTTGTGCATATCGGAACCACTACTACAAGAAGATAACGAAAGGAAAACTAGAGGATCTCACTATAATTCAACACTGGCGGTGAATGCCCACACTCACTTGTAGAACATTTTGCCGAGATCCACGCAGCCGCCGAGGCGTTTAGGATGGTTTGCTTTGGCAATGCGTCCGTGTTGACGCGGCCGTATCGTTTTGTCATCATATCGTGGCCATAATGAA
>NW_003213799.1:0-2159 GCF_000006405.1 Perkinsus marinus ATCC 50983
ACATACCCCATTGGCTCTCCGGACACACGTCTTAAGTCATAATAGCTTTTCTCTTGTTGGCATAAGGGTTTATAGCGCATTATCAGCTATACTGTGATCAGCAGTTCTACGTTGATCCGCTAACCTCTTCGTCGTAGCCTCCTTTGCGTGCTGCTTTATGCATCACTCAAATCTCGGGGACAAATTCTTGTCCGAAACTGTCGAAGCTCAGAGCGAGGACTTGAAAGAGCCCGGGCGTTACGAGCACAAATGCTACAAGGAATGCTGTTGCTTCTCGCTGCACGATCTCTTATGCTTTGTTGTCTCTGCTGAGTATATGGTCCATTATTATTCGGAACCATAATAGAGGTGAGAGCCACAGGTGTGACCTGTGAGCGTAGTTTGAGCAAACCAACATCCCATCACTGTCCCGTGTGATAAAAGATTTGTGCTACACAAGCTCAAGCTAGAGCCTCCATTGCTATAATGAGAAACTCAGCCCACTTGAACTTTTGAACTTCTTTTCTCTCTTCACAATTTGAGGTTGTAGGTCGGCCATGCTCCGATACGTCGAATATCATAACGCATGGTGTTTGACTGTGTAATCGAGACGCAACCCACATGCCGAATAGTTAGTGCTGGTGCGAGGAGCTGAAGTGCCGTACTAAGATGTAACCAGTCCGGAATGAGAACTTCTTATCTACTTTCCTGACACTTGAGTTCTATCTAGTTGAGCGGCGGTGCGCTTAACCGGAGTGAAACCAGGAATCTGCTATTTTCTATCATGCTAACGAGTTGTGTAATCATATACTCCTGCTTTGCATGATATCCGCTGGGAGACAGTCATTTGGTGACCATCACCCTAGGGAATCTCGCTGGCGTGAATTCTGAACTGGTTACATCCGGAAGGCTGATAAACTCCTTCGCAGTTTGAGCTAGAATGTTCATAGTGTGAGTCCAATACGAAGGTGTTCTGAATTCTAAACAACGAGAAGCCGGTATAAAACTGTCAATTCCCTCAGCGAGCTAGCGAATAGGCGGACTGTTACAGCAGGAGCGGTATGCTGCAACTCGTACAACAAGCTTTGTACCAGGATAATGCCTTAGCCATACTGGAGTGATGACGTGGAGCCTCCAAGAGGAGATCGCCCTTGAGAGAGTGCGAAGTCCACCACGCGGATAGGGGTATTTGAGAAAATAGAGAGAAAGTGCCAGGGAATCTCTACTAGACATTAACAAAACTTCCTGCTTCACTCACAAACAGAAATTCCCCACGCCAGGGAATGTCTGGCAGGAAATGCGCCGACTAATACTCTTACACATCATGTGTAACGAATGCAGCTGGTACATTTCGTACAGCTGTACAGTTTAAGAGAACATAAGGTGTCGCGTCGGCATCTCAAGCATGAACGTCTGAACTGGGAGTGTGCCACTCTATAGTAAATTGAGCCCAGTTAAACAAGAAGCCCGTTACCAGACGCACACTTGCGACATTCACATCATTATCATCGTCAACATGTAGTGATTTCTTGGCACACTCATGGACTACCAGCAAAAAGTAGAATGAGAAAAGTGAGTATATGAAGATATTTTGACGAACCAGGGTTCGTTGATGTTGCCTCATGTAACCGTTAGCGGTCAGCTTCACCACTAACATCGTTCGTAAATGTCCTCAATTCTCTCAAAGCTTCCCTGGTATGGCTCATGGCGGTTCCAGAAATGGTCCGAAACTCTTTGCAAAGATATCTAAAATCCTCGCGAAAGTGCTTCTTTATCGCTTCAATGACAATGGAACAGCTTTTAGTAACAGGTGGTTTTTTCTTGCCCGCTGCTTGTATTTGAGGAAAGGCCGACAGGTTGACACGTTTGAGAGGGTCAGCACCGAGGCCTCTAGGTAGGGAAGGGAATTCATAGTAGTCATTAGCCTCAGCGGGATCGGGAACATATTTCCTAAGAACGGATTTCTCATCGTAACTGAAGTAAGTAGAGCAACGATGAAAACAATGTCGCAATGATCATGCATATCTTACGATGCTGTGAACGCTTCACGAGCATGCGTAGTAGGGCAAGTGATCGATCTCGTTCGTATGCGATTACCGGTGACTTGACTTTCAGAGCTGCATGGTTTGGATCACTCGGTCTAGAAGTCTATATAGCATTTAGTGTCATCGTCTTGTTAT
>NW_003210482.1:0-1475 GCF_000006405.1 Perkinsus marinus ATCC 50983
CCCATGTTATTGGGATCTGATGAGGAAATAGAGAAGTCACAATTGTTATAAGTAGGCCCGAAGTCCTTAGGCGCAACTTGATCCACCCCATAGGTCTTCTCGGCTCCACACGTCAGAGAGACCAGAGAGAAAACAGACAACACGGTATAAGCGTGGGCAACCATCATAGGAGAAGTTGGGACTGGGGAACTGAAGGACAGAACACTTGCTTAGGAGGCTCATCGATTAGACTGATTCTAGAGAGATAAGTATTATCCAGATGTGATGAGAGAGAACACGGTGCGAGCGCAACACATTGAAACGACTGGAGATATCGGGCCAAGCGTATGCGTGCCAAGATTTTGTGATACTCTCCTCCGTGCGGAATGGGCGGCAAGTAGCAGCTCCCTTGGACTTTATAATCCACATACTTCACCACTGAGAATTCTCTGGTCCGCAACCTGTGGACCACAGGTGCTACTCTGCTGTCCAGACCGCTCAAATAAGGACTCCTACAAATAAGACGAGGACGATCCGCTGGGTCGTCACAATTACTCCTGTCATACGAGACTATCGCACGGCGTGCGACGCGCGCATATCGGTACTGCTCCGATCACTGCGATAATCACAGTGGTCGAAGCAGTACCTGGAGTAGCTCTAGCAGATACAGCTGACAGGCTGCTTAATTTAATTGTGTGAACTGATGCAAAGGAGCAGTGGAGGTTCTTGCCTACCACCCATGGGTTGAGCCGCTCAATTTGAGCAAGGTTCGATTCGGGAAGCAATCAGATTGTCACAATCTACAATTAACGGGCACATCGACACAGGACCTTAAACTCCCGCATTGCAGCTGAGAGCGTAGTATTCCATGGCCGAACGAATCGGGCTGAGACCACCAGTGGCGCTGCACTACCAATTCATTAACAACACAACGACACTCAATAAATAAGGATTTTGGCATCGCAAGTGGGAGTTGCTATCAAGAGGCAAAATTGCATGAGCTGAAGATCAAATCATCGTGCAACTATATTTGTAAGAAGACTCTCCCAAGGAGGGTCTCCTTGCGGTAGTCGGGACTCGGGCACCCGTCGACGTTGTGACCAACCTTCATAAGCTTGGATTGCCTTGCGTCACCCTGAGTCAGGGTTCCTGACTAAGCTGTGCAGGCATCCGCAAGACAGTCGTTCGCCGTCGACCGTTCGGACCGGTGAGAGACTGCAATTTACAGTCTGCAAATCTTAAATGCCACCTCGAAAAGCTGCAAACACTATTGTTAGTATTCATGAGCCACAGCTCGATTCGAGCTGCTCGAATGGTCATGATGTTGATTGTAATGTTCCCTCCCCATCATGAAAAGGAATCTTGCCTCGGCGACCCGCATGGATAACAAAGACTGCCGAAGCGAACGGAGACCGATTACTGTGCTAGCCAAGCTATTCATTGATAAAGTGAAATACACCACAATTCTTATGATCGGTGTTGGAATATATATTTGC
>NW_003215813.1:0-1014 GCF_000006405.1 Perkinsus marinus ATCC 50983
GGTCTTGCGTGCAGTGAATGGGTCACGCGAAAATTGGCTGGTGGGTGTCGAAATTCTTACAAGGAGGATCTAGGCCAGCGCGATGAGTAGACCTCGACGCTATAGGCATTTGTAGTCATCCACTGATCTGAGGAAAGTCACAGACACTACCTTGATTTAATATTACTCGAAGCCTCATCTGACTCGTGGTGGCTGGTGCCGGGTTGTCAGCTTCCATAGAGGGTGGGGGGAGCCTCCACCACATACGAGCATGCTCACTCCCCGTGAACAGCGTCAGGTGACCAATTCGGCCACTCCATTGGACGGAACCGTATGCGCTTCTGACTATGCTTGGGAGCTGTCCAGGAATCGCCGTTATAGTTGTTGTTGTCCATTATGCTTCATAATGGCAGTAAGGAGGACCCTGGTGGAATGATGCTCACTGAGTAATCCGAAAACTCCCTTCCCCCGATGTTCCCCTCACGTTCATCTTCAGTCGCCCTACCCCAGGTTTCTGTGCTGGCTATTCTCGACGGCGTGCTCGGGTGAGGAACTCTCAACAAGTTGTCTTGGCCATTTCGGATGCGTATCTTTCAGTCCTTCGATGAAGATCCAATTGAAGTCCCCAACGTCGAGCGACTGTGAGTGCTGTTGCCGATTCATGCTAGGGAGGAAGAATGTCAATGTCGTTAGTTGGAGCCAGACGCCCATCGAGGAGCACGCAGTAGCTGTCGAGGGCATGCCCTCGGCCGGCGAGTGAGAGGGGTCCATTGTGTCGCTCATGCTCGATTTCACCCTCAGCTTTTTCATCCGTCGTACAGCTTTGGCTGGCTGTCCGTCCCCTCCCGAGGCCCCCTTTAGACGGGACTTCAGCAAGGACCGTCAGTCGAGCCCAGGAGCGAGACTGCACGATGTAAGCTACCAACCCTCGTCGTTCACATGTAACTCCCGACCGGTTTAGCCTGGCGCCTTCCGAGTAGCTATACCAAGCATTCCCCTATCTCAAGTGAGAATCCTCTACCTAGCTTCTCTTCT
>NW_003202869.1:0-1007 GCF_000006405.1 Perkinsus marinus ATCC 50983
TGACAATGTCTAACTCCAACACTACACACTTCGTGAGCTACTACGACTGATGCATGCATTCGCACCAATGTGTTCGCCTACCACAGGAAGTACATCGCAACTGTGATAAGTCAACAACGCTAGGCGCTATACTTCTATCATCGGAAGGCTGATGACAATTATTATGATGATGATGAGTGGCACTGTAGGGATACGGCGACAAGGGCGGTTGGGGAGAGGAGAGGCTCGAGAGGAACTGAAAACGACATCTACCAGAAGATTCCCCGAGTTGAATACGTCACATTGAGCATTCCAGGAAGGTCACCAAAGGGCGATGGGAGCTCTGGTCGCTGCAAGGTCTGTGTGTACGACTCGGCTATCTCCGTCGCCATGTAATTGTCCTTGCCAATCTTCTCCTCTTCGCTACTACTGCTGCTGCTCGAGGGCTCTGATGATGATGACGATGATGATTCGGAAGGAGTATGCTCAGATTCCTCCTGGTCCTCCTCAGATGTTGCCTCCTCTGCTGAGCTCTGACTACCACTATTTGAGGCCTCCGATGCTGATGAGCTGAGAAGGGCAATGCAGGAAGAGGGTCTTAGACGGTACACTACCCCGAAGAGGAGGCGTGCTCTGATGATAGCTCCTTATCCCCACTCGTAGGGCCACCATCGGCACTCTTGGGATGAGCCTTACCACTAGGTGATTTCTTCTTCTTCTTCCTAACCACCAACTAGTTCTACCCTTTGGTCGCTAGGGAGAGTGCAATCATTCAAGTGTGTTAGAATCAATGTAGACACATATGGTCAGACACATGGCAACCGTCACTACCAGTGTTGGAATATATATGTTTGGTTTCCTCAACTGCACTCGTAGGTTTACTTACTACATAATGGAGATCTACACACAGTTTTGACTAGAAGTGTGCTAAAACCAACGATAATTTTCCATATAGAATTCTATCAACACATGTAGTTGACCCTGTGCATACATATTACCACACTAGTCACAACATACGGACCTCGTTT
>NW_003216864.1:0-1211 GCF_000006405.1 Perkinsus marinus ATCC 50983
GCTCCCACCATCGTCAAAGTGTTGGCCAGCTTCAAGGTTTACACAATCGAGGTATTAAGGGACATCTACGAGGATAGCGATGCCAGAAATGCCATTGGCGACAAGTGCGCTAAAGAGCTAGTTGGGGAAGTGAGGGCTGATAGCGGGGAAGCAGTATCTGAGGACCCCCCGGATACTGCTAAGCAGTCCGATGCTACAGTGGGTAAAAGTTCTGCGGTGAGCAGTGTTGGAACCTCCAGCGGGGGCGGTACTTCTGGATATGATCAAATGACGTATCAAATTATCAAAGCTAGAGTCGTTGGAGCTCTGAAAAGGGTCACGAAGAGCGGAGGTAACGACAAGACTGCTGGCTCCGAAGACACTATCCAAGTCATGAACTCGAAGGCTCTGTCTATGTTTGGGGTTATACCTTCCGAAGCAGTTACATTACTACCGCAGATAGCTGAGAAGATTGACAAGGACCCCCTTGGTTATATACAACTCCGTACTTATAAGGAGGGCGAAACGGGAAAACCTAAGTTGGTGGCGGGCCTCAACAACGAGTCGGTGTGGATCAAGAACTTACCCAAGGGTCTACCTATAGTGTCTATGGAACACTGGATACCGGCAATTTGTAGCTGGGGTGTTACAGTCTGCATCGTGGTGGGTGAAAATCCAGTGTGTGTCCTGGAATACGTTAGTAGAGTCTCATGGTTGGCTACTCAAGTCGGTGTCAGTGCTGCACTTAAATATGACAATTTGTATAGGATGCAGCTAAAGGTTAATGTACATAGGTTAC
This sequence comes from Perkinsus marinus ATCC 50983, assembly GCF_000006405.1. Taxonomy (NCBI): domain Eukaryota; phylum Perkinsozoa; order Perkinsida; family Perkinsidae; genus Perkinsus; species Perkinsus marinus. The sequence goes on from NW_003216864.1 coordinate 779, forward strand.
AAGCTATGGATAAGAAGAAGACTTTGGGCAAAGCCTTAGCTGAGTGCCTGAGAGTTAACCAATCTAATGACTTGATCATTCAAGCCTATGGCAATGGCAATCTCCGGGTCTCTAACACGACCCGATCCAGTATGGGAGGTGGTGGCGGTCGTGATCATGGCTCAGTCAACTCTGATCGGACTGTCTGGCCAGGTGTATGTAAATACAGCAAAAAGGATTGCCCTTTTCCTGCTTGCAAATATTCTGTCCATAGCGATGAGGTACCGGTCCAGAGAAGGGTGGGTAAAGGTTCCCAAGGTAAGGGTGCGGGCAAGGGGCAGCCGTGGTATAATTCTCGTCTAAGCGGAGACGGCAAGCGCAATTTCCCGGTCGAAGGAGCGAACACCAACAACAATAAGTTGGCTAGAACTAGTAACTAAGTTGGTATTGGAAT
>NW_003200160.1:0-3539 GCF_000006405.1 Perkinsus marinus ATCC 50983
GTGTCGCTATGGATGACCTTTGTGGTCGCCACAGTGCTATTCTCGATACCGTCTCGGGAGAAGATCGTGAAGTGATGAAGCTCATGTGCGAGTATTGGCCCGAGGACAAGTGGGGTTCAATCAACGACGCCGACTTGAACGAAGTGGCCACTTTGGCTGAGACTGGCGAGCTTGCTGAAATTAGACAGAAGTCTGTGCAGTGGACGAATGCGTTTCGGTCGAGCCCGAAGTTCTGTTGGCGAAAACTGATGAAAAAAAGGGAGAATAAGAAGGCGATGTGTGAAGGTCCCGGCCTTAGTGGCAACTCTCCTGGATTCGGCTGGAAGTGTAAGAGGAACTGTCGAGACTTTTGTCGAGACGAGTTCCAGAACTACTTCGGCAAGACCAGCCGCCTATTTTGGTGTAAATGCCCGATGGACGGTAGCTTCGGCCGAATGGTGGACCCTCCTTGCCCTCCTGGTGAATCACTCATGATGGGCAAATGCTACAAGTCTTGTCCTGCTGGCATGCAACCAAGTTTGATCCCAGGTAGATGCTCTACTGACTGCTCTCGGAATACCAATGGCTTGGTTAAGGCGTGTGGGTTGGGGTGCTCCAGGACAGCGTTCGAGTGTGGCACAGCTGTAGGAGCAATGGTCGCTACAGTGGGTGCCTCCGTCCTTGGGGCGTCTGCTGAACTCGCCCCGCCGTTGATCTCTAGCATACTTCTCGGGCTATCGAAAATGGTCGCCTTAATCGCTGAGATCGTCCAAGGCCTCTCTAGTGAGATCAAGAACCTACTGCAAGGTCGGGGGTTGAATGTTGGTAGGATGGTCATGATGGGTGCAATGATGTTCACTTACTTCACTGAGATGGACTCGAGCCCAGAGACGCTATTGAAAGGCGCCCAACCCTACTCTGAGTCCATTCAGAGTATCATCACTTTAGCTAACCAGCGTGGGCATGCAAGTTTCAAAGCTGGTGTTGAAGAGCTGATAGGTGGCCTCCTGGAGAAGTTTGCTTCAGTGACGGAAAGCATTGTCAACATCTTTGCGGCCTTCTCCCAGCCCCAGTGTACGTAGGTGCGCTAACCGCTCGTTGAGTGATTGTGATTGTTCATACAGACTGTTCATGTGTTCATGATGACTGTGATGTTGTTCAATTTAGACTAGTGTTTGTCTTCTACCAGTGCTCGGCGCAGGTTGATGGTCGGCGGAATCTGGGGATGGACTACACAATAGATTTCGTGACGCATATTAAATACTTCCTCCACATAACATAGTGGGGGTATCGTGTTGTGCGAGGGAAATTCAGGAAAAGTGAATTATCACATAACACACACAACTATTTATGCCAAACCACAGATACGATCTGTCACATAGGCATAAATTATGCCGCATAATCTGTCAGTCCTTTAGCTGATCGACCAACCAGTAGTGGAGCCATGTCAGTGCATGAGAGGCGAATCATCGCCGCGAATGCTCTAGGTGTCGTCCACCCCGAGCGATCAAGCTCAACTCGCAGCTGAGTAACCTGGTCCAGCGAGTTACTCGCTGGACCAAGTTACTCAGCGAAGACACCCGGCGCGAAGAGGGTCAAATACGCTATGTCGACGCGGTTTCTAGCACTATGATACCTTTCAGGAATGTATTCCCCCATCACTTTAGCGAGTGAGAGAATCAAATTCGCGGATAAGAACATCAATTTCGGGTTGCACTTGCAGTTGCACAATAGAATTTTTGTGCTGTTAAAATTGCGGAGTAATATTGGGACGAATCCATCGCGAATCCTACACCGTAAGACAAACTCACTTCGAACCCGAGACCGCCAACAACGAGGTGAACCTTGGTAAGAGGGCGTTTTATGTACAACAGCTCCTTAAGCTCAGGGAAATAATAGACTCATCATCTGCGAGAATGAATCGAATTACAATTTGTGGGTGTGCAGAAGCGTTGGTTGGTTGAAGTAGGGCAGGTGGTGTAACACCAAGAGAACTACGGGGCTTGGAGTCCAGGCCGAGGAAGAAATATACATTCGTTATGCGCAGAGGGAGTCATTACCGGCGTTATAAGGACTGAGACTCGTTGAGGATCGCTTGATAGGGTGGAATTCATTAGATGATCGTGCCGAGTCATTGACGCTGCTGTTAAACGAGGGCTCCCTGCGAGTCCAGCTACGCAGCTGATGGGATAATCTATGTCATTGGTAACGCTCCCGGAACTGGGAGGGAGCCGGGCAAACGACAACTGGAGAAAAGCTCACAGTGATTCTAAGTTAAGCTGTTTTCTCGCTCGTTCGATGACCACCCCTCGTCAAGATGAGCTCATCAAATATGACTCATGACTGAGATGTTCTACGATTCTGATGAATCGACTCACCAGATCGCATCTCTACGTTGTGTTACTCAAGTATGCCAACCTCACCGTCAGAAACACAGCCTGGGTATGGTCAGGGCTAACAGAATGAAAGCTTCAACATGTCTTTTCTCTGGCAGGTCATACACGGCTCCTTGGGACACTTATTCAATATAGACGCTCAATATGCAGGCTATATGTAGTTGTTTAAACAGCATTGACGATCAGTGTGTCATCCTATAGCACCCATCAGCCTATAGTCACTCTGTACTTCCCCCAATTCTCATGGTAGGAGACCACTCAATCTCCATTTTTCCACATAGCGATCTTGCGCTATATCGTGCGACGTACGTGACATGTGACACGTACCGCCCTCGATAATTTTAGACCGAGGCGGATGAACATGTTGAACAACATGGATGAACAACAACGTACTAGCAGTCTCGTACCTCTTTTGTTGATGATTCAGTCATGACGGTGTTTTTAGTCCTGGTCTTACGCTTTCTAATGAGCAATACTGGACCTTTATCGTCTACTATCTATCATCGCACATTGGAAACGAACCTAGGCTTGAGTTCACAGTCAAGGGCGGCAAGTGATCGATTCGTTGAACCATTTGAAGCATTACTGTATGGCGGAGTAGAGTCTAACAGCTTGGAACATGAATGGGATTGGGACTGAGATTGGGACATGAATCATCGGGCAAGTTTTCATTAGATGCACTCCGTCGTATATCGAAGAGCTGCTTTTCAATAGCTGCTATTGTGGGCCACCCACAGTGGGTGTCGATGAAGAAAAACAGGTGACGCTTCGAGAAGGCAAACCAAGTATGATATGTCACAAGTGGTGAACCGTATCCTTTCATCCAATTCTCAACCTGAGCTCTCCATGATATCTGATCCGGGCCTCAAATGGAAGCGATTCCCAGACGACGCAGATGATCGTCGTCATAGTTATGATGGTAGCGATGAACGGCGTGGTGAAAAGGAGTCCCAGTGCAAGCCTCACATTGTCTCGTCGTCAACAGCTAGTTTGCTGAGCAGCTGAATAATATCACTCTAGTGGATACTCAGAGTTAGTATCCACTAAAATTATGTCACATAATTTATGTGATACTATTCAGTATGAAGGTGTCAGTATTACTGACAGCATGGTAACTGTCAGTAGTACTGATAGCTCCCTCCAGTGGGGAGCTATCAGTGAGAG
>NW_003200160.1:3639-6093 GCF_000006405.1 Perkinsus marinus ATCC 50983
TGTGAATTTTGTGGCGCGGTGAAGTTACCTTTGATGGTCAGCCATCGAGCATTATCCTCCGAGTGACTTCGAGCCAGCAATCACTGACTTGGCCGAGTTCCTCTCTCCTCACGACTCAGCTGACATGCGCTCCCGTCTGCTGTTGGGCAACGGCGCTAGTGAGATGATCGATATGATATCGAGGTTGGCCCCGAAGGGTCAATGGAGACCGGGTGAGCAAGAATCTTCGTTTCACAAGATGCCTGATATCTTTCGACCGTTTCATGTACTCGTGCCTATTTCTCTGATGGACTTTCCACGTGTTCCAACTCGACTACTCAGTTCTTCATGTCATTTTTTTAATTCAGGTCCATTCACCACTCAGTATCAAGAGTATCGTCGGTCTGCAACCAACGCTGGTCGTGCCGAACTGCATTGGTCTGATGGTGGTGCTAAGCTGACGAGCATTGTGAACCCCTGCAATCCCACAGGCGACTATATGCACGTTGAGGAGATCAAAGAGTATGACTGCGAGGAGAGTCAAAGTCATAGTGTTATTAGGTACATCTCTGAGACGTGTGACGGCAACAGTTGGGTGGTGGTTGATGAGTCTATGCAGCCTTGGGCGGGCCCTCATTGGCGTGAAGACTCCCTTACTAGTCAGAAGGAGTTTATACAGGAGATCCAAAGGAAGAGAGGCATCAGTGTAGGCTGATGGTGACGAACGTATTTGTAGTTGTGTTTTTGTATCTGTGTCTCTAACCGTTTCGAGAGATGGTCGTTTTGGTCATTGCTGCTCGCCAACTGTTCAAGTATAGTGTGACGGTGGATCATTGTCAGGTTTATGTGATCCACTCGTGGACTAAGATATGGGCTTGTCCTGGCATCAGGCTGGGTTCGGTGGTTTGCCCTACTGCTGAGGACGCCAGTGGCATCAAGAAGATGCAAGTAGGATCTTTACCTTAATGGATGTATATATGATACCATCAGGTGCCATGGTCGGTGAATGTGATGGCTCTACATTACCTCTCTGGCTGCTGCAAGGCCGACGAGTATATGCAAAGGACGTGGAAGTCGACGGTCGAGTGGAGATCTTTCATCACTGATGGGCTCAAACACATCAACTTCCCAGGTGATTCGCAAGTAGTTCGAGAGGAATGTGTCTCATCGTACTGGTTTCAGGAGTGTATGGCGAGGCTTGGTCGTCATGGATTTGGATCGACACGGGCTCTGAGGATCTGGCTGAGGCTATTGTGGAGGAGTGCAAGGCAGCTGGTGTACCGATTCGTTGGGGGAAATTTGGGTAGTACCTGCTAGGCGAATGATAGAGGAATATGTGTTTTGTGTTCAGATACTGCATGCCTACCTATATCCGTCTGGGTGTACGTAAACCCTCCAGTGCGAAGGTCCTTATAAATACCATCGACAGGGTCGTTGAGGAACATCGATGTGCCTCTGAATAGATTGTCGTGTGAATATCACACGGGTATCTCTGTTGGTGAAATAACAATTTTCCGGGGGCGAGTTGGTGCTTTGCTGGGTCGCCTTCTCTGTTTTACTCCGTTACCAGCATACTACCTTTTCCCAGATGGAACGTGTTCTTGTTGTAGTTTAAGAGATGTAGTATCCGCCAGGTGACCTGTTCTGAATCTTTCACGCTACGACATAAGATACGCATCTTTCGAATATCCTTCATAGTGCGGGTGCACTGCGAGGAGTTGCCTTGCCTTACTTCGATCACAACTGAATTTAGATGCCCCTTGGGTTTTAACGTTATAATGGTGCCTCCTCGTAGCAGCGGCGACCATCAAGAGGGGTCAGTGGCCCAGGTGTTGATAGACGTTGATCGATTCCCTCATCTTGGTGGGGAGTCGGGCATTGTCGGGTTGTTGTTGGCCAACGCCGCCAGACGCCTTAAGCAGATCTCGCAGAAAGCAGGTAGTGTTGATGGGAGTGGTAGTAGTGGTTGTGGTGGATGGAGACGGTCAGGTTGTCGGAATATAACGGTGATGGGCCGGGGGGTCAAGTCCAAGGGCAACCACCCTGCGTCTGACGAGCCTCTACAGTTGGAATTACATGGCATTGAAAGGTAGATAAAAGTGGATAAGAAAATTTCCGGAGACTTTGACTGTGGTTCAGCGACCGCACGCCGCAGATAGCGTACGAGATGGTCCATCACATAATAGAGGAGGAGGATAGGACTCGGGCTGCTAAGGGCAAGGGGGGTCGATCGGTAGGTCTGAAGATTCATTTCTGGCTTACATTGTGGGCCTCAGCAACATGGTGGGTGGAGTAACTCTGGGGAGTGGGATAATACTAGTGGGGGGAGTGCCCTTTCGTCGTCGTCATCGTGGCAGCAGCAGCAGAAGGGTGGAGAGGCGCGGAGTGGGAGGGGGCGAGTGGGGGTAGTGGTGGGGGCAACTGGGGGCCTGCCCATGGTCGGGCACCTTACAAGGGGGGTAGTTGGAGTAAGGG
>NW_003200160.1:6193-7704 GCF_000006405.1 Perkinsus marinus ATCC 50983
TGTGGTGGTTGCTTCCTCACTACTGAATGATTTCCAGTCATCATGTCAGGTTCGACAGGAAGAGGACGGAAGTAATAGGCGCTGATGTACGCATTGCCGACACCATTGTACATCTTCACGGTCGGGTAGTAACCAAACCAATGCCCAAAGGTGCCTCCGTGGACATCAACGGTGAGATAACGGAAGTCCTCATCGTTGACGTTGTACTCTTTCGTCTTGGCGTAAACCGTCACGTCGGTGGCGACGCTGTCATATTCGTCCAATTTGAAGTCACCCGAGTAAACCCCAAACTTGGTAGTCTTCCGGGTATCAAAGAAGTCACCCGGCATAATATCAGTAATATCGCCAACGGCACTCGGCATGAAGTCCGCGGCCTCGCTATGGACACCACCCATACCGTGGTGGAATAGGTAATGAAGCATTTGAAAGAAATCCTCATGATCGCCGTTGTCAGTCGGTGGCTGTGGAGGCTTCGTCGGCAAGATGCTCTCTTCAGACGGCTTGTGGTCATCGGCAGCTGCCTGCCAAAGGACGATGGAAAAGAGAGCAAAGCGGATCATAGGAGGAAAGGCTGAGACTACCGGCTACACTGCTTCGCTATTATTGCGTGATGCTATAGTTAAGTGAACAAGGAAGTAGGCCTATCATGGGAGCAACTTTGCATAGATCCAGCTGTCACAAGCCATAACAACGTATAAGTAAATTGCGGGATGCCTATCCAGGTCAATCACTCGCCCCGGTCGTTTCGGATACTCTCGTGTCAGTTTTCAGCGGAATCTTAGGGACGGCTTCGCAGCGTGAGGAATTGTAATACATCGCTGAATCTCATACTCGATTTATTCAACTCCAGACGAATTTTTCTCTGTTCTATGGGGTTACCCTCTAAGACAAACAACAAAGCCTTGAGGCAGTCCGATAAGGACTATAGATTAACTAACAAAGGTAGAAGCAGTGCTTCGATACCAGGTCTTCCAGGCCTCCCATCTGGGCGCTCTGGCAAGAGTTCGGCGAAGTGTGGTATTAATTCGCTAGCTCAGCCGGCGCAGTCACCAGGTTCGTCAACGAACCGTCACGACAAGAGTTTAGAGAAATCAGGTAGAAACTCTTCGCCTAAGCGCTTTGCTCTAGTTAGGGATCCGTGTTTCTCCGATATGAATTCACGTTGTGATCTATATCCGGATGTCTGCGAACGTCACTGGGACAAGATGCAGTCGGACATGCTGGCCAATGAAGGCGCGGACGGCAATAGCTGGGCAGACGAGTGCCCTATAGAAGCGGATGTCTCGATGGATCAGCTGGAGGCAGACGTGCTGGACTTTCAATATGGCGGCGCACCTTCCTCCCCCGCGTCCTCCACCCCTGCGCCCCTCTTTCCCCCTTCCCCTGCGCGCGAGCCTTCACCTCCTCGCCCCTACCCTTCGCGAGACGGAAGCGGTGACTCTAAGCTATGCTCTGGTGTCTCGGACGGCCAGCAGGTGCGCCAGGCGCGGCTAACGCCAATCCTGCACCAG
>NW_003200160.1:7804-13973 GCF_000006405.1 Perkinsus marinus ATCC 50983
ACCGGTGTACGATGGGCATCGGAGCCGATCCTTCCTGTCCCTGCGGCTGGGACAACGGAGATGTGAAGCACTTATTACGAGACTGTCCTTTATTGGACGGTGCCCGACGCGACTCGAAGCTTTCGCGAGTTCTGCCGAAGGCGAATTACAAGATGATCCTCGACCGTCGGTATCGTCCTTCCCTACTGAAGATGGCGAACCTGACCTTCGAGTGGCTGAAGAATCTCCGAGAAGCGGAGACTCAGCCCTTAGCAGTGCGGACTGATGGCGTCAGCGTCTCTGCTGGCGCTCATCCAAGGCCCAGGACAGTTTTGTTTTTGTCCTTTCCATGAGTACTCTGGCGTCCAACGCCGATTCCTGGAGAGTAAAGTCCGAGATCGGCCACTTGATGAAGAAGGGTTAGGGAAGGAGAAAGCGGAAGGGTGAGCTGTTGGATAGTTGTTCGCTGGTGTGGATGGTCAGGTCTCTCCAACTCCTGAAGTCTGGATGTGTCTTGCTCTTGAGGCCGCTGTCCACAAGTTCCTGGTAAAGGCTATGGGGCCCATACATGCCGGCGGCATGTATGGGCCGGACCATGCCAGGGCGCGGCAAGCTACCCCTGGGTCACTGCAGGCTTTACCCTCCGGGATGTCTAACAATCAAGCCGGGTGATGGGCTTCGTGCCCCTTGGTCTAGTGGTGTGGTGTCCGGTACTGTCACTTGGTCCTTGCGATCTCTAATGTCGCTAAGACCCGCCTCTGGATCTTGCCTACGCCAGAGGTTTGTGGTCTGTGCCTTGAGCACGGTGCGAGTTCTTACTATATGAACTCAAGTCCCGAGCACCAGAAAAGAAATGACAAGAGAGCCTAGCTCCATCCTCTGCTAACCTTTAGGGTTAGAGAGGACCAAGGGACTGATGCCTCGATGCATGCTGCTCTGACCTCTCCAATGGGTCAGCCCCTTCTTGCGCCTACCCTCCGGGATGTTGTACCTGCGCATAGAAGGTGGGGATCTCATGCTTTTGAGTCCCTCAGCACCTGGGCCAATCTTGACCAGTGACATGTCTACCGGTACCTACCCTGGCACTCTACCATATGCTGGATCCAGTTCTTGTTGGTCAAGCCTCGAGAGAAGAACCTGAAGGACGGAGGGAGTTGGAGAAGACTGGACCTGAAGCACTGGCAGCAACTTGAAGATGGCGAGCCTCGAAGTTGGATCTAGACCGAAGCTCTTCGGATTCTTGGACGACTCAAGACTGAATCAAAGGGATGAAGCGGCGGCCAAGGAGAAAGGGTGGCCGTAATTAAGTCGACCGAGTTCGCAGTATAAGACATGTCATGATGATTTGTTGTACTCGCATGACTCGGTGTATCATGCTTTATGATAATTGTATTTTCCTTCCATGATGGTGCAGCACTCTATGCCTCGTCAAAGATCCGTGTATAAAGACCGCGCTCATTAAGATGATGACCGCAACTCGTGTTTCCTTCAAACCAGGGAGTCAGGAAATTTCTCCCTCTCCTCGCTCCTCACCTGCAAAGATCCGAGTCAGCTCTCAGTCTCCTGGAATGAAGTAATTCCGGTCCGTGGCATAGAGCGCGTTGGAAACGGGTGTAAGGATTTCAAATTTCGTCTCACGGACATTCGTCTGGAGTTTTTTTTTTCGTTTATTGGATGGCGAGAGGAGGGTTGGTTGATATTTGTTGCCAAATGTTCGCTCGCTTCTCATTGGGAACCCCTCGGTAACTCTCGTGTTCCATAATGTGACTGCAAGTCCAGCTGCTGCTCAATAATTAGTCCTTAGCATGTCTCTCGGCATCGTGCTCGTTCCTCTGAAGATATATACATACAGCTTAAACGAACGATAACAGTGCTCATGGAGTCCATGACACGGACGGCAACTTTTGAGTTACCCTCCTTTTCGTGCCATTGCTGGAGAACGGCGATAGTCACCAGGACGAAGGGCGTTCTAATATCATATTAGTAATATGCTCCCTTGTCGTCCAAGTCTCGGAAGGAATGGTATGCACAAGTGGACATAGGCTGACGACTTCCACTATCGCTCGCCGTCACACAAGTGGGACAACCGGGCAGTTTCGTTTGTCATGCTCATTCCTGTGCCTGCGTTGGGCTCATCAACAATCCGTATGAGTCATCGAGGTAGATTCTTCCTCTGTAAGCAAATACGCGATATGCCACAGAAGTGTAACTTCGTGTAATGCACTGCGTCATCTTCCTCATCACTTTGGCCTCCTTAGTCATCCGTCAAGCCGTCGGCGGGTCTGCCCTCATAATCGCCGAGAAGCTTCATGCCGCCGATGGTGGTTATTGTCAAAGTCTTTGTGATGCATCCCCCGACTGCATCTTCAGCTACTGTGGTGAGGACAACATATGCCATGACGTGGGCTCTGCTGCTTCGAGCGGAGCTGTCCCATGCGGTGCTGCGGTAACGTCGTTTGACAGCTGCTCCTCTGCATGCGAGTCAGTCGCCGATTGTTCAGCAAGTCAGTGGAAATCTTTCTGCAAGACCTGGCTCGGTGGATGGAGCGCTCCTCCCTTTTCGCCTCTTTTTGCGCGCTGGGGGAGGGGCCCCGGGCGCGCGCATTATAGCCGGTAGGAATTCACAGCAAAAAAGACCGAGTACGAAGCCGATTTCGTTAATGGCCCTAAGGATCACCCTGAAACTAGTACCAATCGACTCCTCTCGTCGAGCTGAGTAATAATATGAAAGAATTTTTCAAATGTTATGAGCCGTTTACGAGAAATAACCGATTTAGTCCTTGTCCACTCAATGTAGGGAGGCATGACATGGGAGTACTGTATCAACAATCAGTCTAGTCCAGTAGGTCATGGGCGTGCGCTGTCACACCGGAGACCCAGGTTCGAATCTGGGCTGAGGTATATTCCGGAAAAAATTCCCGTACTCGGAGTAGGTCAGTGGATTGGGTGTTACAGCGATAAGTGCAACGGCAATCAGTAGGATAGTGTCCGTGAGGTCGTGGGTGAGCACCCAACCAGTGTCTAAGTAGGTTTAAACTAGTCTGAGCATCAACCGATATTATTGAGGCATTATATTTTATATAGGTAGTTTAGTGTAATGGTTAGTCTTCAGGTTGGTCATACGGATGATCCAGGTTCAAATCCTGGTTTGGTAAATTATTATATTAAAGTCAGTGACGGTCATCCGGGTATTTTGTTGAGTAGTATTGTTTGTAATTGGCTTAGTGTAGTGCTCAGCATCATTATCTATGTCAATACATGGAAGTGATTTAACGTTGCATAGCACAGTAGAGCCTGACGACTTCCAATAAACAACAGTATATTGAACTCGATGATAGTGTAATGGTTAGTACTCATGTCTCTCATTCCTGAGGTCTAAGGTTCGAATCCCAGAAGGTCCGTGCGGGGCCCCACGCCAGTGGGGTGCACGGACCCCTCAGTGCCTACAGCCTTGCGATTCCCCTCCGAAAGCTCCAAGTAACGCGCGACAGCGCAACCAACTACAGTACCCTGAGCAACCGACACGACACAGCTGACACTGCGCAACCATCGGAGCAGACAATACGGCCGATGGTTGCGAGGACAACACCGACAAGGAGGACTAGCCAGCACTAATGACGAGTCTCACAATAGCGTACCACAATGTGACAAGTCGGGCTGCTGCTACTAGCATGGTGCCAACGCAGTGCACCGATCAGGCACCACACCGGTGCTAGGTGGATGAAACAATTTTTCGCCCTTTTTTTTCAGGGCGAGGGCAGGGCCCCTCCGCCCGTTATCAGAGCCAATTTATACACATCGAAGTTGGTACGTAAATAAGTCTATTTCGCGATCTACCCATAATATCGAGTCGGGACTAGTACCAAACGAATGCTTATCGAATTTTAGGAACAATGGCATCAGCCGTTTTCTGGTTTATAGCTTGTGGTAGGAGCTATAATCGATTTAAGATTCTCCGTTAGGATGTCCGCTCAAAAATCGTCACTTGCATTCTTAAGGTGGGATTGGTCTAGTGGTATGCGCCGCGGCTGACGACCGGAAGATCCCCGGATCGAATCTCGGGTAAGATAAAACAAACTTTTTATATTATTTTAATATATCTGTATTTTAATCATTCTAAGACCTATTTCGTGGCGCGTGAGAAGTATATGCAACTTTCTATACCGCTATTCCCGATGTAATAATATGATCTGTCGGTTCAAAGCTCATGGCTCGGCTGTGTAGGGGGCCCCACATAGTGGGGTCTGCACAGCCGAGCCGGCCGTAGGCCAGACTCCTCACGTAACCATCCCCCTCAAAGCTGCGCAGCACTGAAGTACGGCAGAGGCCGTACAGCCTAAAGGTCGAGCGGTCAGCCTCACACCCGTGAGGCATGGGTTCGATACCGGTCGACCCCCCAAAAAGGGGGAATGCTAGCGCAGCGCACATGCGGACACCGCTAGGTGGAAGGCGCGCGCTTTTTCATCTCCGCCGTCTCCTATTTTGGCGCATCGGGGGAGGGGCCCCGGGCGCACGCTTATTGGCCGAATGGAGGCTCCCTGCAAAAAGGTAAGACTGGGAGGTCGATTTCGCCAACGACGCATAACATCACCCTCAAACCGGTACCAATCGACTCCTCTCGTCGTCCTGAGTAACATTATGAAGAGCTTTTTCAAATATTATGCGCCGTTTAGGATTAATTAACGATTTTGTTCAATTTCAGTTATAGTAGGGTCGTTCAACAACCAGTCACAGTACCAACAGTGAGTCTAGTCTAACAGGTCAGGGCGGTGGGTTGTCACTTGAGTGATCCAGGTTCGAATCCTGGTGAGAACAATTTTCGGGATCGGTCTCAGAACTCGGGGTAGGTTAGCGTCATGGTAGTTTAAGTACTCAATGCTACAGTAGTGAGGCGGGAAGATGTCCTCGAGGCTCGGGGGAGGCGGTAAGCCACTTCCAAGTCGATCCAGCAATTCTGCAAGTTTAGTGACCTTATCACACACTTGAATATTTCAAGGAAGGTTTGGGGTAGTGGTTATTGTGTTAGGTTATCATACTGGTGACTCAGGTTCGAATCCCGGTGAAACAAAATTTTTATTTATGCTGGTACTTACCATCAGGTTGCGGACTTCAGTAGTTCAGTCCTGTGTAGTGTAATAGGGAGTGCTGACTCCTGAAAAACAGCGATTGTTCGAGATGGGTAGTAGTGTGGTGGTTATAACTCAGTTCCTTTAGCTGCATGCTCACAAGCTCGGATCTTTGCAGGTCCGTGCGGGGTCCCCACTCTAGTGGGGCGCACGGGCCTATCAGAACTTCAAGGTTACGATTCTCTACGCTCTTCAAATGGCGCGCGCCAGCGCAATCGATAACATACTTCGGCTCTACTCTATTTGGAGTGAGCCGGACAAGCAGTACAATGAACAACGCGCAACCATCGAGCACACAGTGATCGATGGTTGCGAGCCTAGTACCAGCTCAATAGTGAGCTGGTAGTAGGCTTATTGACCCACCACTACCAGCAGCATATCATACTTCCTCTCTCCCGGACTAGCATGGTGCCAACGCAGTGCACCGATCAGGCAGCACACCGCTAGGTGGATGGAGCGCTCCTCCCTTTTCGCCTCTTTTTGCGCGCTGGGGGAGGGGCCCCGGGCGCGCGCATTATAGCCGGTAGGAATTCACAGCAAAAAAGACCGAGTACGAAGCCGATTTCGTTAATGGCCCTAAGGATCACCCTGAAACTAGTACCAATCGACTCCTCTCGTCGAGCTGAGTAATAATATGAAAGAATTTTTCAAATGTTATGAGCCGTTTACGAGAAATAACCGATTTAGTCCTTGTCCACTCAATGTAGGGAGGCATGACATGGGAGTACTGTATCAACAATCAGTCTAGTCCAGCAGGTAGTGGGCGTGCGCTGTCACACGGAAGACCCAGGTTCGAATCTTGGCTGAGGTATATTCCGGAATAAGTCCCCGTACTCGGAGTAGGTCAGTGGATTGGGTGTTACAGCGATAAGTACTACTGCAATGCGTAGGGCAGTGTCCGTGAAGTCGTGGATGAGCACTCACCAGTGTCTAAGTAGGTTTAAACTAGTCCGAGCATCAACCGTTATTATTGAAGCATCACATTTTATATAGGTAGTTTGGTGTAATGGTTAGTGTTCAGGTTGGTCATGCGGGTGACCCCGGTTCAAATTGTGGTTCATTAA
>NW_003200160.1:14073-15710 GCF_000006405.1 Perkinsus marinus ATCC 50983
ATTATGAAGAGCTTTTTCAATATTATGCGCCGTTGAGGATTAATTAACGATTTTGTTCAATTTCATTTATAGTTGGGTCGATCAACAAACAGTCACAGTATCAACAGTGAGTTTAGTCTGGCAGGTCAAGGGAGCGGGTTATCACTCGAGTGATCCAGGTTCGAATCCTGGTGAGAACAATTTTCGGGATCGGTCTCAGAACTCTGGGTAGGGTACTGTCATGGTAGTTTAAGTACTCAATGCTACAGTAGTGAGGTAGGACGATGTCCTCGAGGCTCGGGGAAGGCGGGAAACCACTTCCAAGTCGATCCTGCAAGTCTGCAAGTTTAGTGACCTTATCTCACACTTAAATATTCTAGGGAAGGTTTGGACTAGTGGTTATTGTGTTAGGCTGTCATGCGGATGACCGTGGTTCGATTTCTGGTAACATAACTTTTTTATTTGTTCTAGTACTTATCATCAGGCTGCGGACTTCAGTAGTTCAGTCCAGTGTAGTGTACTAGGGAGTGCTGACTCCCGAAAAACAGCGATTTTTCGTCATAGATAGTGGCGTAGTAGTTATACCTCAGTTTCCTTACCTGCATGGTTACAAGCTCGGGTCTTTGCAGGTCCGTGCGGGGTCCCCACTTTAGTGGGGCGCACGGGCCGATCAGAAATTCAACGTTACGAGTCTCTACGCTCTTCAAATGGCGCGCGCCAGCGCAATCGATAACCTAACTCGGCTCTACTCTATTCGATGTGAGCCGAGCAAGCAGTTCAATGAACAACGCGCAACCATCGAGCACGCTGTGCTCGATGGTTGCGAGCCTAGTACCAGCTCAATAGTGAGCTGGTAGTAATGTTGTAGGTCCAGTAATGTCGTACCACACTTCCGCCGAATGGGACTAGCATGGTGCCAACGCAGTGCACCGATCAGGCAGCACACCGCTAGGTGGAAGGCGCGCGCTTCTTCATCTCCGCCGCGTACACTTTTTGCGCATCGGGGGAGGGGCCCCGGGCGCACGCTTATTGGCCGAATGGAGGCTCCCTGCAAAAATGGCTGATTCGGAAGCCGATTTCGCCAACGACGCATAACATCACCCTCAAACCGGTACCAATCGACTCCTCTCGCCGTCCTGAGTAACATTATGAAGAGCTTTTTCAAATATTATGCGCCGTTGAGGATTAATTAACGATTTTGTTCAATTTCATTTATAGTTGGGTCGATCAACAAACAGTCACAGTATCAACAGTGAGTTTAGTCTGGCAGGTCAAGGGAGCGGGTTATCACTCGAGTGATCCAGGTTCGAATCCTGGTGAGAACAATTTTCGGGATCGGTCTCAGAACTCTGGGTAGGGTACTGTCATGGTAGTTTAAGTACTCAATGCTACAGTAGTGAGGTAGGACGATGTCCTCGAGGCTCGGGGAAGGCGGGAAACCACTTCCAAGTCGATCCCTGCAAGTCTGCAAGTTTAGTGACCTTATCTCACACTTAAATATTCTAGGGAAGGTTTGGACTAGTGGTTATTGTGTTAGGCTGTCATGCGGATGACCGTGGTTCGATTTCTGGGTACATAACTTTTTTATTTGTTCTAGTACTTATCATCAGGCTGCGGACTTCAGTAGTTCAGTCCAGTGTAGTGTACTAGGGAGTGCT
>NW_003200160.1:15810-22080 GCF_000006405.1 Perkinsus marinus ATCC 50983
AGGACAACACCGACAAGGAGGACTAGCCAGCACTAATGACGAGTCTCACAATAGCGTACCACAATGTGACAAGTCGGGCTGCTGCTACTAGCATGGTGCCAACGCAGTGCACCGATCAGGCACCACACCGGTGCTAGGTGGATGAAACAATTTTTCGCCCTTTTTTTTCAGGGCGAGGGCAGGGCCCCTCCGCCCGTTATCAGAGCCAATTTATACACATCGAAGTTGGTACGTAAATAAGTCTATTTCGCGATCTACCCATAATATCGAGTCGGGACTAGTACCAAACGAATGCTTATCGAATTTTAGGAACAATGGCATCAGCCGTTTTCTGGTTTATAGCTTGTGGTAGGAGCTATAATCGATTTAAGATTCTCCGTTAGGATGTCCGCTCAAAAATCGTCACTTGCATTCTTAAGGTGGGATTGGTCTAGTGGTATGCGCCGCGGCTGACGACCGGAAGATCCCCGGATCGAATCTCGGGTAAGATAAAACAAACTTTTTATATTATTTTAATATATCTGTATTTTAATCATTCTAAGACCTATTTCGTGGCGCGTGAGAAGTATATGCAACTTTCTATACCGCTATTCCCGATGTAATAATATGATCTGTCGGTTCAAAGCTCATGGCTCGGCTGTGTAGGGGGCCCCACATAGTGGGGTCTGCACAGCCGAGCCGGCCGTAGGCCAGACTCCTCACGTAACCATCCCCCTCAAAGCTGCGCAGCACTGAAGTACGGCAGAGGCCGTACAGCCTAAAGGTCGAGCGGTCAGCCTCACACCCGTGAGGCATGGGTTCGATACCGGTCGACCCCCCAAAAAGGGGGAATGCTAGCGCAGCGCACATGCGGACACCGCTAGGTGGACGGAGCGCTCCTCCCTTTTCGCCTCTTTTTGCGCGCTGGGGGAGGGGCCCCGGGCGCGCGCGTAATAGACAGTGTAAGCTCACAGCAAAAATGGTAGATCCGGAAGCCGATCTCGCGATCTGTCTTAAGGATCACCCTGAAACTAGTGCCAATCGACTCCTCTCGTCGAGCTGAGTAATAATCTGCAAAGTTTGTTCAAATATTATGAGCCATTTTCGAGAAATAACCGATTTAGTCTTTTTCCATTCAATGTAGGGAGGCGTGACATGGGAGTGCTGTATCAACAATCAGTCTAGTCCAGCAGGTAATGGGCGTGCGCTGTTACACGGGAGACCCAGGTTCGAATCTGGGCTGAGGTATATTCCGTAAAAAATTCCCGTACTCGGAGTAGGTCAGCGGATTGGGTGTTACAGCGATAAGTGCAACGGCAATCAGTAGGATAGTGTCCGTGAGGTCGTAAATGGGCACCCAACCAGTGTACAAGTACGTTTGAACTAGTCTGAGCATCAAGCGTTATTATTGAAGCATCATATTTTATATGAGTGGTTTGGTCTAATGGTTAGTCTTCAGGTTGGTCATGCGGGTGATCCAGGTTCAAATCTCGGGTATGTAAATTTTATAATTCTATCAGTGATGGTTGTCCAGCCACTCTATTGAGTGTTATTGTTTGTAGTTGGCTCAGTGTAGTGCTCATTATTATTATCTATGTCGATACATGGCAGTGATTTAACGTTGCATAGCACAGTAGAACCTGACGACTTCCAATGAACAACAATACATTCAGGTAGACGATAGTGTAGTGGTTAGTGCTCATGTTTCTCATTCCCGAGGTCTTAGGTTCGAATCCCAGAAGGTCCGTGCGGGGCCCCACGCCAGTGGGGTGCACGGACCCCTCAGTGCCTACAGCCTTGCGATTTCCCTCTGATAAGACTAAGTAACGCGCGACAGCGCAACCAACCGCAGTACCCTGAGCAACTCAACCAACAGCAGTGGAGACGGCGCAACCATCGGAGCAGACAATACGGCCGATGGTTGCGAGGACAACGCCGACAAGGAGGACTAGCCAGCACTAATGACGAGTCTCACAATAGCGTACCAGAATCTGACAAGTCGGGCTGCTGCCACTAGCATGGTGCCAACGCAGTGCACCGATCAGGCACCACACCGGTGCTAGGTGGAGGAAATTTTTTTTCGCGTTACTTTTTTCGGGCGAGCGGGGAGGGACCCGCGCGCCTATATGAGCAATTTTACTCACATCAAAATCCCGCACTTTTCGAGCCGATTTCGAAACTGAGCCTAAGAACCGTCTTGAAAGTGTTACCAATCGACTCGGTTGGTCCTTCTGAGTACAATGGTGCTACTCTCGGGTCAGTTTATAGATTTCCTGACGAGTAATTGGGGATTAAAGATTTTTGTTCATAGTGACCTCGTCATTTAGGTACGATAGTGCTTGTCAGTTGATCTGGCGCAGTGGTAAGGGCGCGCGCTCTCCACCGGAAGGTCCCGGGTTCGAGTTCCGGGGAGGGACAAGTTGTCTCGTGACCAGTTAATATACTATATGATATAGTTATGTGTTATATAGACAATTTCGTGGCGCGTGAGAAGTATATGCAACCAGTAGTACCATTATTCCACTTGTATATACATTGTGTGTGGGTGTTTACGAGTTGGGTGGTAGTGTTGAGAGTGAGTTGATGTTGGATACAGAAAGAGGGGGTCGAATGTAGTTTCGAGGAGTGTACTGTAGGAATCACCAGGTTGGAGCTCGTATTAGTAGTCATGCCTGTCCTGTTCAAAGTCACCGGGTGCCATCATTACGTGTGTCATGCACAGTCAGTATGGTCTAGTAGGTTAGGCTGTACGTCTTTCACTCTCCTGACCCAGGTTCGAATCCGGGTGAATGTACTATTCCTACATTGAGTAAGAGCCGAGATAGGCTTGCTACACGGTGGCGTGAGTCAGTGAATGGGTTGGAACAGTGTCTCGAGGTCCTGGGCAGGCAGTGAACCACCATTTACATTGTCCTATGGCTCTGAGCTCGGAGCAGCCCATTACACAGTACTAATTTCTATGTCGGTGATAGCTTAGTGGTTAGTGGAGTGGACTCGCATGCGGATGATCCAGGTTCGATTCTCGGCAACACACTGTAAATATATTTTCTCTGGTCAGCATGAAAACAGCATAGCAGTTACTAATATTGCATAGAGTGCGAGTTAGCGTAGTGGTAAGCACTCAGGTCTGCGTACAGTTGGTTGCAGGTTCGAGTCCCACCGGGTCCGTGCAGGGTCCCCACTTTAGTGGGGTGCACGGACCCCCTCCCACCGGGATACCTGAAATCCTGTGTGGTTAATCTAGAAAATGCGCGAAAGCGCAAGTGAATACCTAGATCTCAAATGTCCGGCATAGGGCGTCTGGTGGAGACCGCCCAGCTATCGATCCCGTGATCGATAGCAAAGCGTCGGCTCAACAGCGAGTCAGTAGCAATGTCGGCCCAACATCGTCAGGATATAGGAGTGACGAGTGGGCCGACGACTACTGTGCTTGTGACTCTGACTACTCACTACAGGAGCCATTCAACTTTTCAGTTTAGTTCACCGCCGGTGAACCATCGGCCAGTGTTTACAGTATTTCATGTCAAGATCTTCCTTCGTATACGCCAATTTCTCCCGAAAGGGAGTCCTCTACGGGCTAGGTGGAAGGCGCCTTTTTCTTCATCTCCGCCGCGTACACTTTTTGCGCGTTGGGGGAGGGGCCCCGGGCGCGCCCTTATTGTCCGAATGGTGGCTCACTGCAAAAAGGTACGACTGCGAAGCCGATTTCGCCAATGACGCATAACATCACCCTCAAACCGGTACCAATCGACTCCTCTCGTCGTCCTGAGTAACATTATGAAGAGCTTTTTCAAATATTATGCGCCGTTTAGGATTAATTAACGATTTTGTTCAATTTCAGTTATAGTAGGGTCGTTCAACAACCAGTCACAGTATCAATAGTGAGTTTAGTCTAGTAGGTCAAGGTGGTGGGTTATTCCTCGAGTGATCCAGGTTCGAATCCTGGTGAGAATAATTTTCGGGATCGGTCTCAGAACTCGGGGTAGGCTAGCGTCATGGTAGTTTAAGTACTCAGTGCTACAGTAGTGAGGCGGGAAGATGTCCTCGAGGCTCGGGGGAGGCGGTAAGCCACTTCCAAGTTGATCCAGCAAGTCTGCAAGTTTAGCGACCTTATCACACAATCAAGTATTTTAACGGAGGTTTGGGCTAGTGGTTATTGTATTAGGTTGTCATAGTGGTGACCCAGGTTCGAATCCTGGTAAAACAAACTTTATATTTATGCTGGTACTTGTCATCAGGTTGCGGACTTCAGCAGTTCAGTCCTGTGTAGTGTAATAGGGAGTGCTGACTCCCGAAAAACAGCGATTATTCGAGATGGGTAGTAGTGTAGTGGTTATAACTCAGTTCCTTTAGCTGCATGGTCACAAGCTCGGATCTTTGCAGGTCCGTGCGGGGTCCCCACTCTAGTGGGGCGCACGGGCCGATCAGAAATTCAAGGTTACGATTCTCTACGCTCTTCAAATGGCGCGCGCCAGCGCAATCGATAACCTAACTCGGCTCTACTCTATTCGATGTGAGCCGAGCAAGCAGTACAATGAACAACGCGCAACCATCGAGCACACTGTGCTCGATGGTTGCGAGCCTAGTACCAGCTCAATAGTGAGCTGGTAGTAATGTTGTAGGTCCAATGCTCTCAATGTCGTACCACACTTCCGCCGAATGGGACTAGCATGGTGCCAACGCAGTGCACCGATCAGGCAGCACACCGCTAGGTGGAAGGCGCGCGCTTTTTCATCTCCGCCGTCTCCTATTTTGGCGCATCGGGGGAGGGGCCCCGGGCGCACGCTTATTGGCCGAATGGAGGCTCCCTGCAAAAAGGTAAGACTGGGAGGTCGATTTCGCCAACGACGCATAACATCACCCTCAAACCGGTACCAATCGACTCCTCTCGCCGTCCTGAGTAACATTATGAAGAGCTTTTTCAAATATTATGCGCCGTTTAGGATTAATCAACGATTTTGTCCAATTTCAGTTATAGTGGGGTCGTTCAACAAACAGTTACAGTACCAACAGTGAGTTCAGTCTAGTAGGTCAGCGTGGTGGGTTATCCCTCAAGTGATCCAGGTTCGAATCCTGGTTAGAATGATTTTCGGGATCGGTCTCAGAACTTGGGGTAGGGTAGTGTCATGGTAGTTTAAGTGATCAATGCTACAGTAGTGAGGTAGGACGATGTCCTCGAGGCTCGGGGGAGGCGGTAAGCCACTTCCAAGTCGATCCTGCAAGTTTGCAAGTTTAGCGACCCTATCACACCATCAAATATTTTAAGGAAGGTTTAGGCTAGTGGTTAGTGTGTTAGGTTGTCATACTGGTGACCCAGGTTCGAATCCCGGTGAAACAAATCTTTTATTTATGCTGGTACTTATCATCAGGTTGCGGACTTCAGTAGTTCAGTCCTGTGTAGTGTAATAGGGAGTGCTGACTCCCGAAAAACAGCGATTTTTCGTCATAGATCGTGGCGTAGTAGTTATACCTCAGTTTCCTTACCTGCATGGTTACAAGCTCGGGTCTTTGCAGGTCCGTGCGGGGTCCCCACTCTAGTGGGGCGCACGGGCCGATCAGAAATTCAACGTTACGAGTCTCTACGCTCTTCAAATGGCGCGCGCCAGCGCAATCGATAGCCTAACTCGGCTCTACTCTATTCGATGTGAGCCGAGCAAGCAGTACAATGAACAACGCGCAACCATCGAGCACGCTGTGCTCGATGGTTGCGAGCCTATTACCAGCTCAATAGTGAGCTGGTAGTAATGTTGTAGGTCCAGTAATGTCGTACCACACTTCCGCCGAATGGGACTAGCATGGTGCCAACGCAGTGCACCGATCAGGCAGCACACCGCTAGGTGGATCCCGCGCCGGTTTCGCCAAGAAACCCAACCCAACGCCTTAACAAAATTGCGCGCGCTGGGGTGGGGGCCCCGGGCGCGCGCTAAAATCAAACCGGCTTTACCTGCGGCTAGAGTATATAGGCAATTTGAAAGCCTCTTTTCGCGACCTAGCCATTCAATTGCGTTGAGGTTTAAATAGCATACGTAGCAGCCCGACACAGGTTGAGCACGCACTAGTCTGCGAGAATGTAACACAACAGTTTCGACAAGGAGCCGATTTAAAATGACCGCAAGTTCGAATCCCAGGCCTGACAATTTTAAATCTTTTATTCATGTCACAAAAACCTAGCGGAGCGATGCAGTCCAGCAAGATTCACGCAATTGTGCTGTCTCTGAAAGTCGTCTCCGCCCGATCCGTGCAGCTCAGTTGGTAAAGCGCCCGCCCATTATGCGAGTTTACGCAGGTTCG
>NW_003200160.1:22180-37292 GCF_000006405.1 Perkinsus marinus ATCC 50983
TTTTCTTGAGATAAGTATGTAACAAAATATATTTAGTAAGTCTCGTTGGTAACCTATTATACCTGATATCACTTTTTCTCTAGCTCACCACGCCTGTACACTTACTTGGCGGTTCGGACAGATTTTCTGGCCGAACCGCCCCAGCAGCAGTAATGCCTTTATTTGCTTTTTCTCTTCGTCCGTTTCTTTCATCATATGAGAAGTACTGCTCCATAGGCCTCTAAGATTGAAATGTGCATCACAAGTTAATTGCTATCACGGCAGTGCCGTTTTGGCTTCGAAGAAGCACGCTTGTGGCTCTCATTTTTCACCTAGCGTCCTCATACCTTCTCGCACCGGACCCTTGATGGAAGTCCTTTTGACATATCGAACTGTCCCGCGCGTAGGGGGAGGGGCCCCGGGCGCGCGCTAAAATTCTCCCATGTACTCACAGGGAAGTTGGGCGGATGCGAAGGCGATTTCGGCCAATCGCCATTCAATCTTCACCATTTTCACCCTCCTGGTATATACGGGTCTGTAAAGGCTATATCTGGCCTCGGAATTCTGGTTTATGAATTTGTTCATGAGAAATAGATCACGATAATTTGTCAATTCACGTTTTATGCGAAAATGCGTCACGAAAAACTTTGGTGTTGCGTAACGGCGGAGCGAGGTGGATTTGGGTAGGTATAAGGTTCGATTTTTGGACTATTTCTTTTCTTCATTTTATTGATATCATGATTTGTATCTTCTTCGTGTTCATGTGTGTAGTGATTATCTATCTTGTGGTGTAGTTGAATCTATTTCAAGATCTCGGGCATACAAGCGGAGTAGTGGGAAGGTAATATCTTTATTTAGTAGTAGGATGTGGGTTTGAGTCTTTCGTCTAATATTACTAATTATTTACTTTCTTTATATTTCAAAGTGTGTTATATTCGTTACTGACGAGTCGTTAGTTGCGTGGAAATGTGTCTTACAAGTGGTAGTGTGGAGGGGAAGAGAGAAAAATCAGTACATATTTCTTGGTAATTACAATTAGTTTATTAGGATAGGTGCTGATTAGTGTGAGAGTGCGGTTTTATTGAGAATGGCTGAGTGTGATGTCGTTTTCGGTTCAATGTCGATTTTTATCTACTTCTGAACCTTATGGTATTTGTGTGTTGCTCTTCTTATCATGTGTGTTGTATATTTGTCTGCACCATGAACACATCTTTTTCTTGTTTAGGGAGGGGTTTAAGTTTACGTTGTATACTCCATGGAACGAATGGAGTATCCATTGATCGTTAGGTGGGAGATACGATATTTAGAATTGCATGTTTGAAGGTTATATCACTAATTACGAGTTGTTGGAGAGTATTATGTTCGTGGAAAGTATGAGCTGTTTACTAACATTTTCTTTCTGACAAGACAAGTTTGGTGGTAGCTTGTTCTTCAGCATATGTGTGTTAATGTTTAGGTATGTTTAGTTTTTTCAGAGTTTGGATTTCGGAGTAATTCTTCTGCAACTTCTGGCGGGAAGGTATATGTTGTGAGGAAGTGCTTATTTCTTGTTCTTCAATAGTAATGACGGGCAGGGATTATTGCTGCATTGTTAGGAAGTCTGAATTTGCTGTATTCCTAGGAGTTCCTTCTAGCGTGTTCTGGTTTTGATGATGTTCTTACTTCTCACGTCGTATATTCGATCGATATCGTTAGTTTATGTGATTTATGTTAGCTTCTTATTGGTTTTACAGTTTATGTTGTGTTTCATGAATACTATTTTCTGGTGACTATCTTGTTGAGTTATTCTTAGGATGTATGTCGTGTTTTTGAGCGTAGCAGGTATGTGGTATGATGCCGCAGCACCTAAGTAGCAAACGTTGTGGATTACTGGAAAGTGGGGTTGATGATGGAGGGAGTTGAGTTGTAGTATTGGGGGGGAAGTGTGTGTGATGGAAGGAACGATCTATCGGCAGTGTTTAAATACATATAGTCATTCGTGATTATGTATTATATTTGAACTTTTATTTTATGTATAGGCAACGGTTACGTCAAGTTTTATGACCAGTGCCTCACGTATACCTAGGGGTGTCTCATGATAGGGTATTAGTTTATTATTGGAATATTGCTTATCAGATTTTTCCTTGATATTTGTCGACATATTGGCGACATACCGTAGAGCTGGGTATTTCTAGTGTTTGCATATTACAGTGTATTCATTGTGTTTATTTCTACTGGTTTTTGGTTGTAATATTTTACACTGATGGTCTATCTTACTGGTTGTAAGATGAATGAGATTTCTGTTGTATTTTAATTCCAGTTATTCGATTTCGAAATAATCGTATTGTATTAGGTATCGTATTTTATTAGCATTTTCTGTTTACGTATCACACATCTAGGAATGGTTTCAGAGGCGTTCCAGTTGGCAGTGCTGTAATACTGCTATCATGCTGTTGATGGAAATTACTGGGTGAATTTCGAAGCCGTTTTTGTTTATTCCATGCACAACGATACTGTGTTGTGAGAGCTGTTTATTTTGCATACAGCTGATAATGAATTATCCTCTACAACAATTGGATTTCGTTTAGAGGCAAGATTGTTATTCTTCGTAGTCCAGAAATGTTATCGTTTCACGAAAGTCATTTTTATATGACATGAGGGTTATGCTTATATAACATGATATGAAACTTTTATCCTTTGTTTTGTGGGATGTGAGTTTAACGTAGTTAGTGATGTTTACTCTAATGATCGAGTACAAGTTGTAAGTTATGAATTTGACTTATCGGAAGCTTGTAATACTTGTATCTGTAATCGATTAGTAACACTACTTAGCTTTGATGTTAGCAATATCAAGTATAAATATCGAATTTTCGTGTAGTATTTTCACTAGTTTTTTCAGTCGTTCATCGTCTTGTTACGGGTTAACATGCTTCAACCATTGGAGTGTAATCTTTACTTTATCTGGGGTCAATGATCGCTTTTCAGTTTTCATTTGAGATATGTTTGTCATTGACAATTCTAAGTGTTGTGTTGGTTTGTATGGGGGTTATGTTTATTTAGGGTGCATTCTTCGCGTTTCTCTTACAGCTGTGACAGTTTTATGCATTTCGTATGGTTTTATAGTTTTACAAATTTGAAATCGTGTCCTTTTCAGTTATTATTCACACCAGAGTGTACTGTGCATCCGTACTACTCTTGTCATCCCTGTAGTACTAAACATCGTCCGTTATCTTCTGAGTAAGTAACACTCGTAGTCAGGATTGTAACGGTTCAAGCTGAGCTTTACTTCTATGCTTAATCGTGTGTCATACATGGTTATTATTTCGATGATGTGTAGATCCTAATCATGGCTCCTCGTCGTCGTCAAGTTGTTGAGAAATGTCCTGTTTGCGGAAAGTTCAAGGGCAAAGGACCGTGCCGTATCTGTGCTGCACGTCAGGTAGATATTGTTGTCGTGTTAGATTGAACATATTGATTAACGTTATACAAGTCGATGTCTCCTTGTATCTCAGGGACAAGTTGTTGATTCGGCATTGTCGCAGTCGTTCACTCCTTCGGCTGCTTCTATTCAGCCAACTAATTGTCAGCAACAGTTTTCTCGCGCGGAAGCCGCTCCGATTGGCGACGTAAGTACTTTCAAACGTTGTCTTTCACTCATATTGTTGTTCTACAGTTTTCTGCAATTACGTCAGTTATACTTAGTCTTTGTTATGTAGGCTCTTACTACTTCCCAGCACTTGTCAAGCCTCGTACCTCCATCAACGTCATTATACGTGCAAGGG
Organism: Perkinsus marinus ATCC 50983; assembly: GCF_000006405.1. Taxonomy (NCBI): domain Eukaryota; phylum Perkinsozoa; order Perkinsida; family Perkinsidae; genus Perkinsus; species Perkinsus marinus. Next base: position 25,921 of record NW_003200160.1, read on the forward strand.
AATTCATCGCAGCAGCAGCAGCAGCCACATGATATTCAGCCTGTTACATTCGACGTGAGGGGTGTGGATGATAGTGCTAGTGCTAATCGCATATCTCATAATACACGTAGTCCTGACAGTAGTGCTACTGGATATAGTCATATCGTTGATCTTTTATTTGACGATGAGCCTTTAGAGAGGTACTGTTTCTGTTGTTTATGTATTATACCTGTACATGAATATGACAATAGGAATGTAGGTTATAGGATGTTTTCCCAAGTAGATCGTCGTATAAGGGGCAACATTTTGTTATGTGTTACATGTTCACATTATGTATGTTTCGATGTACATCGTAATCCACAGCCACATCGTTTTGATAATGCCCGAAACATTGCTAGTCCTCGTAGCACTGGTGGGGTTGAGTTATTTAACTTTGATTCATACGATGCATCTAGTGATTTATCAAGTGATGCATCAAGTGAATCAATTCCTCAACGTCTGCGAAGGGGTTTAGGCAATAAAAATGCTATTTGGGCATACGGTTGGAGGGCGTTCTTCACGCATTTTGTTCTACAATCTGCCAATGCAGCAGATTTCGAGAACAGGCTTGCTTATATTCCACAGGCGTTCTCTGTGACGTGGGGACGAGCATTTCGTGAAAAAATGTTTGCACGTAATCATGTGTCGCGTGAAGAATGCGACAACATTCTTCATAATACACTCCGATACGTTAAAGATATTACCACTGAGCTTCAGGCATTTCATGACCTTATGAGTACAAGGAGGTTGTCAGATATCAGAAAGGCTTTGGATGATACAGCAGTACCTAGCGTTAGATGTCCCTTCGGGTGTTCGGAATATATAGAGAAAGTGGGGTCCGTTTCCTATCAGCATTTCCTTCGTGCTCGCTTCTCACATGTCAATGCATTTGGCGCCAATGCTGACCGTTACCTTAAAGGTTATAGACAAGATTTCACGCAGAGATTCAGTCAGTATGGCGTCACAGTCATGGCATCTGTGCGAGTCACAGATAAAGGATTGGTGTTATGCACTTGTCAGTTCCATGACAAGGGTTCGTCTAAGTCGTATGTTCATGTACCACACAATCCTCATGGGACCTTTTGTAGCCCTTACAGTGATCAACTTACTCCAGCCATATTCTCTCCTAAACCTTTTCGGGGGATGAAAGCAAAATACTCTTCGCATACTTGGCAAATGCGATGTGTGCAAGGAGGCTTCAGTGGATTGTCGTCGTTTTCTTTGACTACCACTCCAAAGTGGAATATTAAGTCCAATATCCATGCTAACCTTGAGTCTCTTTATTATTTCAACCGCCCTGATCTAAATGCATTCGTGAGATCTAGATATTCAAGAGATCCCTTCAGCGTTGTACCTTTGCAATCACTAGAACATATTTGTCAACCGTCACCAGAAAAATGTGATTCAGCTTTGGCTGGAGCCACCTATGTGACTCTACAACAATCTCTTGAGGTGCTCAATAGTATGAAGCATAATGTTTCAGTTGTGGTACGTGATCTTGATGAGGATGACAATCATAACGAGGCACATCAGGATTTTTTACCTGGTGCTTCTTACGATGATAACCATGAACAGTTTGCCGCCGATGGAAACGTGGATCCACAGCACGGTCCTGAAAGTCAGGAAGAAGGTGCAAGACGATATGCTGGATGGCCTCTTGCGTATGCTATATCACAGTCCTACGATGCATTCGGATGTAGACCATGTTTACTGAAGACGTTTAATGGCAAGTTCCTTCCATTGTTGTGGGCTTGTCTAAGGCTCGTATCATTTCTTCCTCCTCTGTGGAAGTGCTTAGCAGATGCTGAACCTATAGATCTGAATGATGAACAGCAACTTATGTCGATCACTCATATCAAGTCGTACTGTGCTGCATCTTTGCCATTAGGAAGTATGTTTCATTCTGGGGAAGTAATCCGAAATCGGCGACAGAACCCGGTAGCAGTTCAGAAATTACTTCGGAACAGAGCCGGCACAGTGCACGGACTCATCCCTGATCCTGTTATTGATAATGCGTGTTGTCACACATCAGTTCTATTAGCGCGATTCTTGACAACCTTACCATATACTTGCGTAAAGTACGAGCCATCCCGTGCAAGTTCTATTGATGCCAATTATGTAAGCCACATGTTAGCGGATATGCCTAACAACGATGCAGTGCATGATTGTAGGGTATTATGTATTTGCACCGATGCCATTACATCTACAGCCCGACGTACAACTTTTCCTCACCACTTTATTCTGTACGGTGACTCTAAATGGGAGCTGGTAGCGTTGCTGAAAGTGGACGGTACCGCTGATAGCCCCTGGGAAAATCCGGAAGGAGGTCATTTACGTGATCGAAACTGGAATGCTACTTGCTTTCTTCGAAATGAAGGACCCTATGAGTCTTGGTTCAGATCAACCCGCAGGCCGTCTGTTATCTCGGAAGTTGGTCTTCCAACGGAAGAAAGCCTTCGTCAAATATATAAGTCTTGGGGGTGCCTCATCTATGTCCGCACGGCTGGAGGCTACAGGTTAGATGCTAAATTGAAGTATTTGCAATACACTGGAGGGCAAGGGTCCTTCATATGCCGTGCACATAACATACCTTTGACTATCACTCCGATCTTCCATGGTCAAGCAAGAGAGCGTTGCTGTTATACAGACGACAATGGTGACTTTATCTGTGATCGTGTAGGCAAATGGTCTTGTCCAGTAGAAGGATGTATTTGTGCCTTATGTAATGGTCACAGCAAGGACCTGCTTGATCGTGCTTATGCTAATCAGCAGATCTATTGCATTCAGGCCCGTCCAATGCATGCTGCACAATATGCTCTTCGTCCGCCCCCATTATGGGAGAACGGTGATGAATTACAGCATGTCGATCCTCTTGCAGCTCTGATAGAAGCACAGGATGATGAATCGGATGATAATGCATCACAGATTGGTGACCAACTGCTCATGGATCCAGATTTTGATATTAGTGAAGATGTTGTAGATGACGACGAGCTGATTGATCGGGAACCTTGCATGCCGGCGACCAATGCTGCCGATATTCCTATTATGCAGGAATCTATTTCGGGGGTACCTGGCCATATTCTACTCAATAAACATTTTGGGTTGTTAAGGAGGTCAGGGCATGCTAATTATGTGAGTAGTAAGCAAGCGGCGTTTTTTCAACGCGTTACGGCAAGATTCGTGGGAGCTTCCATCCCCCTCCTATATCCAGAGGGAATGCTCTTTCCGAGCATTTTCTGGAAGTCTATGGCGGATGGAACTGTCATTGGTGCTCTCCCTCACTGTTTCTGGACAAATGCAGCATCCTGCAAGAAGGCTGGATTCGCTGACCTGGCTTCTCACATTAGGACACGTCTGCTAGATCCCACGTTATTAACATCAAGTGACCCTCGAGTTCTCCAATTTTATTTCGATGCTTTATTCAATCTCCAACTTTCTCGATCTGATACTCGTATCATATTGTCGCGAGGCTGGGAGCATTTATCATCGGATCAGTCGACTTATCAAACCTTGCAAACTGAAGGTCGTTTGCCTTTCGGTGAAGCCGATTCCAGAAAGCGAGTCAACGAGTTGGCTGCTGAAATTGCTAAGGAGCAACCAACTTACTTCTACACTCACAGTTGTAACCAATCGGAACATTTCGGAGTTAAACCTATCTTCGATTGGATTGAGAATCATTATCGTGGATGTTCGAAAGAGGTGAAGGATAGCGCTGTCCAGGCTTCGTTGATTGCAATGGTTCGTGCATGGGAGAGAGCAGGTACCTATCTTATGGACTATATTAGGGACTCCCCTGAGCAACCATTAGGACCTGTAAAAAAGTTATGGTGGAGATGGGAGTTCCAGACAACCCGGGGAAATTTGCCTCATATTCATGCTTTAGTATGGACAGGGGAAGATCCCGAATCAACTGCAGTTCGCAGCAGGGTTTGTACTACTCTTAAACACAGCTTTTATGACTGGCAGAGATTCAAAGACGCTGGTCTTATAGAAGGTTTTGATGACGTTCTGACGTTGAGAACTCTTGCCAGTAAGCTGCAAGAGCATAATTGTGAGAAAGCTAGTTATAGGTGTGCTAAAAAAAGGGACAGCGATGGCAAACTGATTTGCCGTTTCCCTCAGCGGCCCGCCTCAGAGATTTACTCCAGTAACATAATTTATGTCGAACATTCTGAAACTGCTCTTGAAATCCTTCACGATTGTCATCTTGCTGAGGAGGGAATTCGACCTGGTGGTAATCATGGCCTTATGGTTTCTAAAGAATTGCAAGCGCGTAAGCATATGTATCCGGCGCAGCGTTCTGAGCGACTATCTCCTTTCAATGACTGGATATTCGCTGCTGCGAAAAGTAGTGATAATATTCAAATATGCAGCCCTACTTTCACCGCTAGGTATCTCGCAAAGTATGCAGCAGGCGAGGAGGAACGCGCCAGAGTCTTCCTCAAGTGTGGCCGAACTCAGAATACAGTGTCAGTTATTCAAGATTCCCTTCGGAATTTTAAGATCACTGGAGCTGCTATCGCAACAGAATCAGATAAAAGGAAGGAAATTCAAAGTACAGCGATCGAAGGAAGAACATTAGCACTGACAGAAGCAGCATTCTGGGTACTTAAGTTCAAATATGTTCACCCATGCTCAAAGTATGTTCATATCAATACAGGATATAAACAAGATAGGTCAGCTATCATGAAAAGGGAACGGCGTTATGTTCACCCCGGTGCCGAAGGGGAAGCAGTAGCAGGATTTGAAGTTCGGGAAGCACTCGGATTTCCTCATGAAAGACAAATCCTCAATGCTCAACTCTATACAATCTGTGATGCCCGTGAGAGTAACATAATGCCAGATGCTATATGCATCTTCAGTGTTCGCCCCCCAGAGCTTCTTTTTCTTGATTCGGTCAGAGACTATTTTGAATGTGTCGATCGTATGACAGTACCGAAGTCGACGCTTCGAAATGGTGATCAAATTCAGGAAGTAAATGAAGCGCTTCTTCGTCTAGAACTGTCAGAATGTCCATGGATAGACGGGTTCGACAAGCAAGTCAAGCTCTTACCTAGCTGTATTTCGCGTGTTCGACAAGCAGCTTTGACTTATATTAATTCCCATGCATATCATTATGATCAGCAAAGGCAGTTAGTTATGTCTATTATTCATGACATTCTCGACCCCCTCTTGGAAGATCAGCCGCCTACCGAACTATTGAATATATTCGTTGCCCAAGGTGATTATTTGCCACGGATAGCTGTTCTTTCAAATCCTCTGCCAAGGTATGCTGATAGATTTCTAATCCACATAATTCTATCTATGGGCCGATACCAGACCGAGGTGGGTGTTTTTGATGTGGCCAACTTGCGCCAAGCGTTTTATCACGCTAACCTCATAGCGGATTTTAATGCGCCTACTAGACAAGAGAAGGACTCTATCCTCCGACGTTACGTTATGGAACAGCTGCTCTACATGCCAGGTGGCACTACTTCATTCGACCGTCACCTTGTACATGCAAATAATGCTTTGCAATCGCTCCTGATTGATGGTGAACTACAATTTTTTGCTACCCCCTTGATTCTGCGAAATGAGCTTGCGAGAGAAGCTGTCGAGGCATTGAACAGGAGGAAGCTCAACACTAGGAAGAATTTCGCGGACGCACTGCATTATTTGAGCGATCCCATCAATGGATTGCCTTCAGTGGATGAGTTGATTCATGCCACAATGCAAGATCCTCTTGCTTGGGTTCCGGATCTGCAACGTGGGGACACACAGTCGATAGAGTCTCTTCAGGAACAGCAGAACGCCTTACAAATGGGAATTCGTGCAATTGATGAATTCCGATCAGGTCAATTCGCTTTCGTTCGTGCACCTATTCTACTTGGTCCTCCAGGAAGCGGTAAAAGCTTTATCACTGCTCACTGGGGAGCATATGCTTTAGCCAAAGGGTTAAACACTATTGTTACTAGTGTTGCAAGTGAAAGAGCTGCTGCTCTGGGTGGTGAGCATATTCACCTGGTATTTTCCATACCAGTTTCGACTGACCTTGCTCCCCGGAGTCTGGCTGAGAGAGCCTTAACTCGTTTAGCACGTGATCCTGTAAAGATGGAATGGCTCAGATCAATTCAAGTATTCATTCATGAAGAGATAGGTACAGAAGGAGCCGAAACGTTGGATGTCCAGAACAAGATCTTACAGTTCTTGCATAAATCTCCGCTTCCTTTCGGTGGAGTACTCGTCATGGGCAGTGGTGATCCCAATCAGCTACCTCCTATCAAAGAGACATTACTTTGGACCAGCCCATCGGTTATTACAACTATGCGGCTTGCAATGCTTCACAAATTTGTTCGTTCTTCTACCGATCGTGATCTTCAAGAAGTTCTTACTCTTTTCCAGAAATTGCAACCTACAGATGCTGATATTCAACGGATACAAGACCTCATTGATCATCGATGCCGGTTCATAGATAACTGGGATCATGTACCAGCTGAGGCTCTCCAGATCTTCGGTCGCCATAAAGCTGAACAGAGTGCAATTCAGCGTCAGCTAGATCGTATTATGGCTGACTCCACTATTAATAAAGTAATCGTAGAATCTACGGACCAATACACTCTTGATGGAGGTCATGTCTGGTCTTCTGTCGGACACACTTGGGTGGTTAAGAAGATGAATCGAAAGCTACAGACTCCGCAGAAGATCACTCTATATGTTGGAGCTGTAATGCGATTCACATGTAACGATATACCATCCAGAAGGGCTTTCCATCAGAGTCAACTGTGCATTGTACGGGAGCTTCCTATTAATGGAGGGTCTGTAGGTTTATGGGTAGCTCCACCTGGTAGAAGGACTATTCCTTCCTCAGATCAAGAATTCGTTGACCAAGGATGGGTAGAATTACGAGTAACCAAGATGTTTACAATCCCTGAACGAATAGAAAGAAATATGTTAGTGAGGAGGGAACAATATCCCATAAGACATTACATAGCTTCTACTATTCATAAGATCATGGGTGACACCTTAGGCATGGTGGCTACTCAAATATCTGTACATGACTCAACTTACAAGCTTTGGCTAAAGTCGCAGTTATATGTTATCATTTCCCGTGTAAGAGAGATGAATAACATTATTTTTGTTGGTCCCAAGCGGGACATCATGGATGCTATTAAGAGTCTCCTTGTACAATCGACTCAATGGGACGGATACGTCCGGCATCTTGTAGGAAAACTGTCGAATGCCAACGCACTCTTGAACTTCCACGGCCCTCCTCGGATTCTCTTCCGTGATCGACCATTCAGACCTCGTGATACTCCCATACCAAATGAGTATTCAAGTTATGTTTACCTACTAGTTTCCACCAAGAATCCATCTTATTCTTATATAGGTCAAACCAATCGTCTAGCGAGACGAGTAGACCAACATAATGAAGGTACTGCTGCCGGTTTTACAAGATCAACACATTTGATTCCCTGGGGCGTCCTCGCCTATGTCGTAGGGTTTAGAGAATCGGCTGACAATAACAGAAATCAGCAAAATCGCCAACGTGTTGAACACTGTTGGGATGCAACATCTAAGGCTCTCAATAACCAGAGTCCAACTCCTGCACAGATTCTCGATTCATGGGAATTCACCTTCAACCATTATCTCAAAGATGACTTTCCTGATCTGATTCTGGTTCAGTGTGGGGACCTTTGAATTGACTATAGGTAATTTAATAGGGCATTATATATATATGGCTGTGGATTCGATGTATATTGTTTTCATGTATATAGAATATGTACGCGTACGGAATGCGGCTTCTGACTCCTGTTTCCTTTACTAAACTAGAGTCAAGACACCTGTTGCGTATAGTCGTCTCCAGCTCGTGAGGTTCTTACCCCGGAGGGTTACTCACATCAGAGCGTTTAGACTGCAGCAGGTAAGCCACTTGTGGAGAATATTCTATAACCCTTCGGGGTCTATCAGAAGTAATTTGCTTCCGGTAGGGCATTCTTTGCGCTTCTTTCCTATTTGATATATATCTGTCTGCTATATTGTTATTTCGTCTGTTTATACTATGTGTATCTTCACTTATTCATTATTCCTTTCATTATTCTCCTCCTACGACTTACACCAAAGCTTAAAGTTCGGTGATCAACCTATCTGAATGATTATGAGAAATGTTTCATCCTAGCGCGATAGCTCCACCCTTAGCATCGATTACAAATCAAAGGTTCAGATTCTCTGCAAATTGACAGTGACTACCCCTATGTAACTGATCCGATATCAGTATGAACGTGTACGTTTGTTCTTGATATAAAATGGCACGTCAGAGCATTTTTATAAAAACTAATTGCTAATGATGTGGTTCATCCTGTCATACAGTTCGTTGAGAGTTTACATGACAGAGGCCGTTGTGATGAAGGTGTCTACTTCACCATCACCGCAACATAGGCTGCTTCCTATGCCGCTTACCTCACCATTCGGTCACGAGACTAGCGAAGGAACCCAACATTCATGACAACTTCATCTAGTTGTCTCTGCTCTTTGTCGTTGACCAACTCAATATTAAGAATCAATGTATGCTAAATTCGTTATCAGTGATACTTCATGAGGTAAAAACTCAAGATTTGGCCAGAGTTGGAACTGGTTACAAGCTATGTAGGTTAAGTTCCAGCCTCATAACTACAACGTATTCCAGAATACCCGTAATATCTGTCCTACGGTGTGACAACATACCCTATGGAACTGCGCTTCTAGTGACATTTCGAGTATCATTCGTAATAGTTGTAATCTGTACTTTGCTTACCGGTGCCAAGTATAGGTGATTTGTAAATAGTTATACCGTACGTTCATCTGTATAGGATACCTGTATTGTTGATTAAATACTCTCTGGGAGGCCGGTGGGGCCCCGCAAGGTGGGGTGCCGGCCGACCAGTCATCATCTGTAGTACAAAATACATTTTCTCTACTTTGAAATACTCACATTTCAGTCTTGCGTGCAGTTTCTCAGTTCAATACAGATAGTCTTCAGCTATTGTTTATTCTAAATGTCTATGATAATCTATGCTCTCTATATATGCTACTAAACCAGACAGCCTATCTCACAGAATATACAGAAGACTATGTAATGTGTGAATTTTGTGAGTCGTTCACGGTTTATTAATACAAGTATCTGCGAGAACCTCCATCATGACTCACTGAATTAGTGCATGCCCTGTTACGACAAATAAGTAAAAGAGCCTTCTAATAACAATTTTATACAAAATTTACCCGACAATGTCGAACCAACATAGTATTTCTATAAATTCACAGTAAACAACATTCTCAAAATTTTTTAGTAATCACTCAATTTCTATCCAACTTCACTTATATATCTCAAGTCATCCGAGTACACTATTTTCAGTTTTTCATTCTTCAATTTACTAAATAACTCAGAAATGTATATCATCTGTTGATCACGTGCTGATCTACGTTCCATGTTCGATTCGTCACTTTGTAATTACTTCCACTATGCAACTATGCAATACAACATACTCTCTCTGAACAATGAATACTACTGTCCTTCACCACGATCATTAACACAAGAATAATACGAAAACTACTGATTAATTAAATACATATCACAATGAACACGTGCCAGCTTCCTATCTGTCATAACACCATGTATCACATAATCTTACGGATATAATCTCATACTGCAACATTCTCGTATTAGTTAAAATTTACCTACCCCTATCTTTCAAATGTCAATCCTCAGCACTGACGATGCCGAAGCCATGCAAGAAGTCATCGAGCTGACAACAATCCCAGCAAGTGATCTTCCCGCCTCTGGCCGTGACGGTACCACGGATTCAAAACTTATTTGCCGTATCCTGCACTGCAAGGCCGCCCCTGAGAAGCCCATCCGTTTCGCTCGTTTCCAACCTAATCAAAGTAATAGCAACCAGAAAAAAATGACCGTGGAGCAGTCCTACCATAAATGGATACTCTGTGGCTGTATTCTTTCTGGCGAAGTTGTTGCTTTGATTACCAGAACCAGCTCTGAAAGCACACTGCTTTTGAAGTTTCACGGAGACATATTCCCTGGAGCCCTAATAGCAGTGGTAGAACCCGAAACGGTTGGCATATTACCAGGAGGCACTAAACTTATCAGAACCTCTGATAGGCTCATCCCTGTAGATGCCAATGAGGAACTTGGCAAACTCCCAAAGGCCATCGAGCTTTCCGTTCAATTCCAGATGTACCATTTCTTTCTTCCTCAATTAGAATTGGTTCATTCTGGGGTTGTTACAGATCGCTGCCCTGGCGTGCTTTGCGACGCACAGACACCGGCGAATAAGCAGTGTCCATGTGAATCCGTTGATCGTACCCTACGAAAATGGGCACTCTCACTCACTCTGAAGAGTGACGTACTGAACCAGTCATTTGAAATCGTCAGTCACCAACTCACTTTGCTTTTTGCAGACCGCAAAATCATACAGGTAATCATGGATCCGATTTCAAGTTGCTTCATTTTTGTAACTCTATATTGTTTACTTTCAGGGAACATGCCCATTGAGTGGTCTCAAAATGCGGAAGCACGTACGCAATGTAGTACAAACAGTCAACGATCATGGAGGCTGGGTTTGCACTGCGTGGGTAAAGCCTGGTCAATCAAGTTCGTCAAACGAAGATACTGGTCCCATTACCGAAGCCAAATTGCATGTTTGCTCATTACGCCCTGCTAGTCCTACCCCAGAACTTCTCGCCATCATCGCCAGTCAAGCGTAAACAGAACAAGTTCACAACATTGTTATAATTCTCTTCAGGATCCAACCCGAACCCATCAACGCAAACGGCATTAACGTTCGACAACCACACCTCCAAGGACCCTTTGCACAAAATCTACCGAATCCTGCTCGTAAGTGTTTTTTATTTACTCATATATTCGTAGGTTCTTTCAACATTTTTATTCTCCATATCGAATTAGGTCCTAATATTGCTAATAATGTACAAGGCGAGAATCAAAATGTAAACTCGACCAGTTCAAACAACCAGGTAAATAGACACCTCACAATCCCGTTAATTCTACCTCTTCTTGTTATTATATCAGACTAATATTCTATCACCTACCCAAGTTTTAGCAGTGCTAGAAGCTCTTCGTTGTGCTACTCAAACAGTACGTAAAATTCTCGTATATGTTACCCTTACAACGCATTCCTCACAGGTTCAACAACAACAAGCAAGCAACAATACAAACAATGCTATCAATGATTCTCAAGTACACAATAACCGATCGAGAAACGCCCAAAACACAACAACAACACCATCATCAACGACAAACGGCTCAGTAAGTTTCATCTCTTTTCTCGCATTATTCGTAAAACATCTCCAGTCATACTAATTATTAT
>NW_003207897.1:0-1359 GCF_000006405.1 Perkinsus marinus ATCC 50983
GATGCCACTGGCCGTACAGATGTCGATGTTGATTGTATACCCTTGTGACTCGTCGGGATACATGCTGAGGCTAAGGGTACAAGAAGATTGTTGGTCTGCCAACGAACGATCTCCAATGAATTGACCTCATTTAGAACACTATGTAATGGGGGCCCCTCTATGAGGAGCAAGAGTTTTGTGATCTATTCAGCGTCTCGAATGCGAAATCATGTGTGCCGTTAAGTCAGTGTTGCGCGTAGTAACGAGATAGTGGGATAAATCTCAAACTCGTTGGTCTCGTGGCCTAATGGATAAGGCGTTGATCTTCGGAACCAAAGATTGTGAGTTCGAGTCCCACCAAAATAGTTTTCAAGCCGAAAAGTGCCTATACACGGATGCCACTGGCCGTACAGATGTCGATGTTGATTGTACACCCTTGTGACTCGTCGGAATACATGCCGAAGCTAACGGTACAAGAAGATTGTTGGTCTGCCAACAAGCGATCTCTAATGAATTGACCCCTTTAAGAACACTATGTAATGGAGGCCCCTCTATGACGAGCGAGAGTTTTGCGATCTATTCAGCGTGTCAGATGGGAAACCATGTGTGTCATGAAGTCAATGGGGCGCAGAGATGGTGAGACAAATCTCAAACTTACTGGTCTCGTGGCCTAATGGAACCAAAGATTGTGGGTTCGAGTCCCATCGAGATCGTCTCCACGCCGGGAAGCGCCCATATACGGATGCCACTGGCCTTACAGATGTCGATGTTGATTGTATACCCTCGTGACTCGTCGGGATACATGCTGAGGCTAAGGGTACAAGAAGATTGTTGGTCTGCCAACGAACGATCTCCAATGAATTGACCTCATTGAAAACACTATGTAATGGAGGCCCCTCTATGAGGAGCAAGAGTTTTGTGATCTATAATGGAGGCCCCTCTATGAGGAGCGAGAGTTTTGCGATCTATTGAGCGTGTCGGATGGGAGACCATGTATGCCACGAAGTCAATGGGGCGCAGGGATGGTGGGTCAAATCTTAAATTTATTGGTCTCGTGGCCTAATGGATGAGGCGTTGATCTTCGGAACCAAAGATTGTGGGTTCGAGTCCCACCGAGATCGTCTTCATGCCGGAAAGAGCCCATATACGGATGCCACTGGCCGTACAGATGTCGATGTTGATTGTATACCCTTGTGACTCGTCAGAATACATGCCGAAGCTAACGGTACAAGAAGATTGTTGGTCTGCCAGCAAGCGATCTCCAATGAATTGACCCCTTTAAGAACACTATGTAATGGAGGCCCCTCTATGAGGAGCAAGAGTTTTGCGATCTATTCAGCGTGTCGGATGGGAAACCATGTGTGCCATGAAGTCAATGGG
>NW_003207005.1:0-822 GCF_000006405.1 Perkinsus marinus ATCC 50983
TTAGATCGGATGTGGCGATGGAGTGCATGTACATCCCCTTGGCATTCCCCAACGGTCAACCCTTCTATCACGGTCTGCTCACCTCGGGGGCGTTCGCGGTGGGCTCTGCTGAGACCATCATTGCAACAACTGTTTTGAATGCGTTCAACCTATTGCCTAGGTCCACCGTGCCGGCCATACCAGCGTTCGCGAGAGCTGCTGCTGACTATTTCGAGACGTTGGCTACTTATGTCAACAGTGGGACGGATCATCTCAACTTCATCGATCGCCGGAGGGCTCATTTTGATATGGCTTGGCGTCGTGCGGCTAAGTCGGCCCCTAACCCGAAAATTCGGAGTATAATTTACCAAATGTCTTCAGAGTTGATAGCACTAAGACAGACCCTGAGAGATGGCTCATACAGCCCGAGCATACTCCGCTATATTTGGCATCCTATGGTTCCTGACTTGGTCGATTTGAGGCTGGAAGTGGTGTATTGGCTGAGGCAAACTGCAGTGCCGTTGAGGCCAGGGGATGATATAGATAGGACTCAACTGCGTGGGTTGTCGGAGCAAGTTCAGGGAAGGTTGACGGATGAGTCATTGTTGTATAGTAAAGCTGTCGTATCGGGGGAATCCGCCTTGTCCCCGGCCAATGATATTGTACGCTTCCAGTTCGCGTTCTCACTTATAGCGCATTTTGCGGTATTGGCTGACGAGTTCCACACGCTGGTGAGGGAATATGAGATGAGCCTCCCAGAGGAGACCAATGGGGTAGGTTGGCCGTGTTAGTGTAGTTTTAATGATTGTTTGTTATTTTCAGTACAACTGGTGGGGTCGTCTG
>NW_003216436.1:0-1601 GCF_000006405.1 Perkinsus marinus ATCC 50983
GGACTTGCGAAGTTGTCTCGGTAGTGTGAGTTAAACTCAAATGGTCACATTCAAAGGAAACTCACTGAGTTTCATTGAATGTGACCATTTGCGGCGGCAGGTCTATCCTGTTGTATCAGGTCTCATGCAGAGCATCTCCAGGTCTTGGCTGGAATTTTTTCACGGCTTCTAACTGACGACCCGAATACTCGACTGTCTGCTAAGGACTGTGGTATGGCTTTGGAAGCTTTCAAAGATTGTGATGCGGATTTTCTGGAGTAAGCTATGAGTCTTCGTCGAAGGCCCTTCTTCACTAGGAAGTTGGGTTAGGTGCATGTCCGCGAGGCTCGGCCCAAAAATTCATATCTATGATTTCTCCGAATGGAAGGTGACATGGGTATGCCTGGCTACTGCGATTCTGCAGGGACGGAGAGAAGATATGCTATCGAGGAGTCCGGACTCTCCTTCCGGACGAGCCTTGGTGGGGAGTATAGCTGAGCTTAGGGACCGTTTCTCTGCTCAAATGTTGATGGTACTCAGACTAATATCATCTCATCTGTGGAGGAGCATATTCCTTTGTTGGGTCCACATGAAGTATGTAGACTAATGTCTTCGGTCAAGCGTACATTAGAGGTAATCTCGTTCACCCGGTCTCTTGAGAATCCACTTGCATCCTGTCAGTCGGACGAGACATCGGATTCTCTGCCGGTATCACTCGTAGAAGCGTTATCGAAGCGCATCATCGATCTACGAGAAGAACTCTCAATCGACGATATTGCAGATCTAATTCCTGGTGAGGTTTATTGGGAATTCAGGCTGAATTATTCAGCCTGTCTCGTTCTTACTCCGTCATCTGAGAAAGGTTTGCTCAACAGGTTTGCGTAACCGTGAGTATTTGGGAGACCCTAAAATGGTCGGGTGCTTATTCACTCGGCTGGTAGACCTAGGACCCCCGTCCCTCCATGATCCCCACGGTCTCATCGCGCTTATTTGCAGTTTATGCGAAGCCGCACTTAGGCTGAGTGATAGTGAGATTTGGTGGCTCTGACGCGTATAAGGCAGTATCTTCTGATACAGGTTATATGTCTCTGGTGTATGAGAATTTTAAGCGGGAGTCACTTGAGTTCATGACTGTTGTTGTATCCAGTTCCCGTTCGATACAGGAATTGTCGCGACTATCACGTTTCTTCCCGGAGCTTGTTGCCCACGAGGTGAGTATTGTTCCGCTACCAGTTGAAGGGACACGGCTTTGACTAGGTTGATTGGGTTTCGAATATTGTAGGTTACAGTGCGAGCTCAGACGACTCCACTTGTTTCATCTATCTCCGGATCGAAAAGCAGTTGGATGCAAGATCCTGTCGAAGCCCGCCTACTCGGTAGGCTATGTCATGAAGTATCCCGTGTACAGCGTCATGCGTCCGTACATACTATCCAGAAGTTACTCAGCCATGTAAGAGATCCTATGTGTGATGCTGCATCATTGATGCAGCGATTCCGAAGAGTCCATGAGCTCAGGACGGGACTCGTCTCATCAATCCCCTCAGGTTCCACAACCTCAACACTGCTCACCTCCAACAGAGATACTTGCGGTTTTAGCGAGGACCAACCTAAAACTCGAAGGA
>NW_003209756.1:0-995 GCF_000006405.1 Perkinsus marinus ATCC 50983
ACAGTTGTTTCTCATGATGCGTGAGAAACTTTCTCACGCATCGTGAGGATTGAATTGAAGCTTCAGATCTGTAGTACAGATTCTGTACAATAACAGCTCCATAGCGAACATTAAGTTAACTTCGACTCAACATTGTGTCGACAACAGGTTCAGAGGCACCGTTTAGTGCTAGTGGCATTGTGCCTCCGACTCAGTGACCATGTGGAAAATCAGAATCTGCGACTCTTGCACCGGCGGCCTTGTGCCTGTCCTCCACCGACCTAGCATGGTTCATACGAAAACAATGCTCACGAAAACAGTCACCTGTGTAGCCGCTCCTTGCCATCCATGTGGTATCTATAAACTTTAAAATATAGCTTTCTATGACTACCACGTTCACCATTGCGAGACAAATACCTCTTCCTGTCCTCGTTCATTCGAGCCACCGCTTCTAGTTTTCGTTCTCTTGAGAGTTTCGCTTGGATGGCACGCTTCTCAAGACTTCGTTGCCGCTCTAAGTTCAGTGCTGCAACTTTATCACGTGAACGTTGCTCTCGGTCCCGCCATGCCTAACAGGGTGGCTGAAATATTTCATAGTGAAATATTTCAAGAATGTTTCAGTGAAATATTTCAAATATTTCACGGAAAAAAATTTCAGTGAAATATTTCACTTTTGGCGGATTTTTCGCTTTTTTGAGAGGTTTACGTCAATAACTAGTGCTTGAGGACTCTCATCATGGATCACGGGCGTAGTTTGCCCTATCCCGGTTGAAGTAGCAAATATTCCAGTCGAACCAACGGCATTGATCTTTCTATCCGATAGGACCTATTGCGTGGTCCTGCAGCCTGATTGTACTACTAGGACGTATCTTCTGGCGGTGATATAGTCAACCCACCCGCAGATATTGTTCTCATCATGAGATTCTTATGAAGAACAAAATAGCCTCCGACAAAGTGTGCAAACTTTCGGTTATGGAATACTGAAATTCAATGTAATGGAGTTTAACGATCTTCGT
>NW_003199981.1:0-1272 GCF_000006405.1 Perkinsus marinus ATCC 50983
TCTCGTCTTGCCTCAATCCGTTAGAGATATGGACTACCCAGACGGCTGAGCAGCGGGCTGGACTCATCCGCTGCGATGCTGAGGAGGTCCGCACTGGGGTCTACTCGATCGTAATTGCTACCATCTTCGCTTATCCATCATCCTAGCAGTCGGCTATATCGAAGGATTGCGTGTTGTAGTCACTCAACTTGAGGCTAATGACAGTCCCCCTGTGTAGGTTTCTGATTCCTACGGACTTTGTATGTGCCTCCCCAATTGCCCAGCGGGACAGATCGTGGCCCAAGACTACGCTGTAACTCTCGGAAACGTAGACATCATTGGACCCACGGGGAACCAGTCTTTCAACTGTTTTCTGGTGAACGCCCGCTGTCTCTTGTGAGCTCAGCGCAGTTGTCAATAGGATCGTAATTGCAGCTTCGTCATCAGAGGCCATGGCCTGTCGAAATACGATACCTTGGCCGTTGTAGCTGAGGCCGACCCAGCCCACTGTGGGGTAAGTCACCTGTGACAGTGTTGTTGCGTCCAACATGGGACTGTGATTTTTCTGAGGTTTCTGACACCACCTCGCTGCTCGAGAGTCTGAGTGTTGGAGAAGTAGACGAGGATGGCAAGTGGGTATCGATGATGCTGCTCGAGGAGAAGGGTCTACCAAGTGTCGGTGAGGTGTCCGACCCGGAAAGGGCCTTCAACTCGGTCTGTGGCTCGGCCTCAGGCGCTTACTGGCTTTGCTGGTGCACACCGGTGCTGCCGTCTGGGTGCATACATCCGACCCAGTTCACAGTGCCTGTCGGGTCATTCAGCGTCATCGGACCTCGTGCATCACAGCATTTCGTCTGTACCCTCGGCATTCCATGCGACATCACCATCCGCGGGTCAGCACCCTAATGTGGCCATTGGAGGGAGCCAATACTCCGACAGGTTCCGATTGTCCCCACTGGATCGGCTCACTATAGAGGCATCCCCTTCCTCTTGTGTAAACTCAACGCCTCTGGCCTTCGAAGTATTCCCCTCTCAACCTTTCAACGTTTCTCGGATGCAATTGGTGGGTAGGCCTGTATAGTCATCTGAGAGCCGTTCCATTGCAGACCTCGGCCCAGGCCAGCACAGGCTTCGATCTATCTGCACCACTCAGAGTTGGTGTATTATCGTTATGCTACTGCATAAACTCACGGACAGGGTGTGACTCATCAGAGGAGTTCATTTCTCTAGTGGGAAGTGTGTCAGTGAATGGGCTTCGTGGGAATCAAACGTAAGAGTAACCCCGGCGGGACT
>NW_003213503.1:0-1083 GCF_000006405.1 Perkinsus marinus ATCC 50983
ATTAGCATCCAAGGATTATTTCCACTCAGCCAGTGATGCTGACGACTGAAAGTAGGAAACACCACTAACATCTGCCAAACAACTGCTCAACACGACCAGGTCTGTGAATGAGTAGCAGAAGACAGGAGCGAGCAGCAATCCTACAATCAGCATATGCAACGGCGGCATCCGCTTCCTTCTCAACGATTTCAGGCACTATTTAACCCTCTTCTCAAAGTTCTTTTCACCTTTCCCTCACGGTACTTTTGTGCTATCGGTCTCGAGTATATATTTTGCTTTGGATGAAATTTACCACCCGTTTACGCTCCAATCCCAAGGAACGCGACTCGTTAGAACGCAGACCGTACGTGACAAACGGCGAACGACTCACGGGATTCTCACCCTCTATGACGCTCTTTTCCAAGAGACTTTCGTCCGCGATGCCACTGGTACTGCCTTCAAGCCACATTTCAGAACCACAAGTGATTCCGATTTGGCACTGAGCTGATCCCTGTTCATTCGCCATTACTAAGGGAATCCTAGTTAGTTTCTTTTCCTCCGCTTACTTATATGCTTAAATTCAGCGGGTAATCTCACACACATCAGGCCTTCTAATGATGACATATTGCCATGGTGCGAACCGACAAGCGTGTTATGATATATAATAATCTCGCGACCGGACTGAACGCGTGATTCAAACACTTCTCTGCATTTATCAATAGATTTGACGTAATGCGTTGAAGAGAAGAATCGCGTGATCAAGGAACACGTGATATCACCACAACACAGTCGAGTTTGCGAGTACCTCGAGAGATACTCACAGGCGCAAGCCTCCTTTCGGAGGGGCTACAATACGAGATTATAGCCTTGCAAATTAATACGCCTGCCTTCACAAGCGCACATAACGAACCACCTCCGAAGAGTTAGTTCAAGCGGGATACAAAGCATTGAGTTGCGTTAACAACAAAATGTTTGTATCGGGAAGAAGAGCGACACTGATATGTATGTACAAAGAGGAAAGATCCCCTTTGTGCAGTATGCGTTGAGATTTCTACTGGTTCACGGATTCTGCAAATCGCAGTGCTTATCGCACTTCGCTGCGTC
>NW_003204545.1:0-991 GCF_000006405.1 Perkinsus marinus ATCC 50983
CAGACTTGCCCTCCAATTGATACTCGTAAAGAGATTTAAAATCTACTCATTCCAATTACAAGACAGAATTGCCCTGTATTGTTATTTCTTGTCACTACCTCCCTGTATCAGGATTGGGTAATTTGCGCGCCTGCTGCCTTCCTTAGATGTGGTAGCCGTTTCTCAGGCTCCCTCTCCGGAATCGAACCCTAATTCCCCGTTACCCGTCAACGCCACGGTAGGCCAATACCCTACCGTCCATAGCTGATAGGTCAGAAACTTGAATGGTCCATCGCCGGACAAGCCGTGCGATTCGCCGGGTTATTATGAATCACCAACAAGGACTAGGCGGAGCCTAGGTTGGTTCTGTATCTAATAAACGCAGCCCTTCCGAAGTCGGGCCTTGACGCATGTATTAGCTCTAGAATTACTACGGTTATCCAAATAGTAATCGATCACCAAATAAACTATAACTGTTTTAATGAGCCATTCGCAGTTTCGCCGTTTAAAGCTTATACTTAGACATGCATGGCTTAATCTTTGAGACAAGCATATGACTACTGGCAGGATCAACCAGGTGATTGCATCAATGCAATGCTTGCGAGCTTCCGATTAAATCCAAGGATATAATCAAAAGTCGTAGCGTGCTCTGATGGTCACTAAATATCGCACGAAGCGATACCCTTGCGATCTCATATCCATCAAAGATGAATAGTCGAAAGCGAGGTCCGGTCTTCCGGTTCACGCCAAGAGTCGCAACAAAAAACACAAAGGGTTTGCATAACTAGTCGTATAAATACAACTGCTATACTAACCTTGGTCTATTGCTGCATCATGCAAATCTTGTATAGATTTGCGGGTAAGATAAATCCACCCGACTTTCCCACAATGAGCGGGTACTAATACAAACCCATGAAATCATGATATTTTGCATATCATGATCTTCGATAACGGATACTCGACGCTGACGATTGGCAGCTATCGATACCAAATATATCGAATGTCAGTCATC
>NW_003205007.1:0-1476 GCF_000006405.1 Perkinsus marinus ATCC 50983
CGGGCTGCTACGTATGCTATTTAAACTCAACGGAATGAACGGCTAGGTCGCGAGAAGATGCTTCATTTTGCCTATATACTCTAGCCGCAGGTAATGCCGGTTTGATTTTAGCGCGCGCCCGGGGCCCCCACCCCAGCGGCGCGCAATTTTTTTGAGGCGATGGGTTGGGTTTCTTGGCGAAACCGGCGCGGGATCCACCAAGAAAGCCTGCAAGGAACGACTATTCGCGTCCATTCTGGGGCAAAATTTCATCTCGAGAACTTCAAGTCATAGAGCAATTCAATGATGCTACATTAAAACCCAAAGAGCAGCTTTCAGCACATTCGAGTGCTATAAGTTTGACTAGTTGTATTCGATGGTAAACATGAAAATATATTAGACATAATATAGTATATCGGACAATGTTCTCCCCTCCCTTCCCTCCACAGATTCACATGTGAAACATTGTGCTAACAAAGATACTAGTCGAAAGAGTACAGGGACGGTTTTCGCGAGCCTTTCGGCTCGCTTGAAAACCGTCGAAGCAGTAGCTCTCTCGTTGATCCCGATAGCCATGCAATGACAACTTTACTCCTGAAAAGTGTGAATAGGTCACGTTCTAATCACTTTTCCACCAATTCACCTCAATCCTGAATCAACATGACATCGTTATTGTTTCGAATGTCATAGCCTATAAACTGCACTATACATGGAACACTGACCTCCTTATCACAGGTATAAGATTTTCATTTGAGAACCGGGCACGGTATTTGATCTATCACGAAGAATGACGAAAACTATCAGGCCTAGCTGTTATTGTGAAAAATTCACTGAGAAAACTGCCCCATCGTACTTCAAGCGTATGGTAGACTACACAACATCGAGCCTTCGATAAAAATACACATAAAACAGATGTCGAAAACCGCTCATCGTATTTTCGCAAGAGGTTTCGAACAGCTGGAAAGCAAGATACATTTGTGCGCCAGCAACAACACTGTGTTGTTCAGGGGACAGCGCACTTTCTCACAGTGCTGTTTTTTCTTGCCGCGGCAATGCAATACACGGTTCCTCATCATTGTTCCTTTCAGACATATTGTCGCAGCATTCTGCCAGTGCTCCTATCAACCGGCATGACTTATACGTGCTTACAAGTGCGCCTCACTTTTCGTGTCAAAGTGCGCTGTTCATGCGTGCTGCCTTTTTTTTCACGCGACATGTCCCGATGATTGCAACTTCAATAACTCATTTGACTATCAAGGACCTCTCAAGTAAGCTTCATACTAGGCATAGAGACTATTGTGTTTGGCCCCTACTATCACACAACGTTTCAACGAATTCTGACGGTCCAGTAAAAATATCGCTCTCAAAATTGCCCCTTTCTACGGTCGGCGGTTCCCTGCACGCGGGGGCGGGCGCGCTTTTCCGGGGGCCCCTACCCCCGGACGCGCGCATGGCCTAACGGCTCATTTATGTGTTTTTGGCAAAGCAGGGAAGCCA
>NW_003200199.1:0-1599 GCF_000006405.1 Perkinsus marinus ATCC 50983
ATTTCGCGTCTGAAGGCGATGAGAAAGAGTTTTCCACGTCCTCCCCCAAGAGAAACTGGACCTGCACGGGCCGCTGTACAGCTCAGATGCCCGGCAAGTCTTATCACGTACGTGAGTCCAGCCTTCAGGACACTGAAATCACGAGAAAAACGGAGCGAATCAGGATGCTTATGTTCGACTACGCTTTCTCTGAAGCTTATCACACAATCTGACAGGTAAGAGGTTAACCAAGGAAAACACGAAAGACCCAGACGCAACGTATGGTCAGTACTTTGGCATGGCCAGTTGACCCTGCACAGCTCAGCCCAGCGCGCTTTCGAGTCTTTGTTTAAGAGTGAGAGTACAACTGCATAGCGCCCACATGGTCCGTTGCTTTCTTGAGGGATACAAGCACCATCGTCGTCGCGCGCTGAGAGTGGTTAAGACTGTTACAATAACACCTGTGCCCTCCCCTCGTCAACTGTGGAATTCTGGGCAGGGTGACGAGTAGTCGCGCTTGCATGCATGTAAAGATCGTGATAATCTGGGGTCTGAGAGAACACAATGATATAGAAGTAACAATCTGCCAGATTGGATCTGGTTCACCATAGAATATAGTTCTCATGGGCGATCGAGCTTCTGCAGAGATGGCTGGATGAAGATTCAACAATTCGGTTGATCCTGACGCTCTAAACGTCCCAAGAAAGACCCAAAATGCTTTCATAGATGATTGAAAGGAATGGGGACTATGTCAGTTATTCAACTACAGCCGAATACATACTATGTAGCGTAGGGTATCTACTGTCTAGGTCCTAGGGTATCTACTATCTATAGCAAAATGTCAACGTTGAAGAAATCGTTTCATCGCAAGCATAAGTTGAGTGCGATAGATCTCACGCCAAACTTCTCAGAATGCCACTCTTGACTCGGAACGTATCGGGTGCCCCAAATAAAATGTGCTTTGTCTGTAAGTCGCAGAGTTCAACGAATTTTTAAGTGATAGCTAACTAGAAGGTACCTTTGAATTCTAGATATGATTTGGCTCTGTAGAGCTATGCACAATCAAATCACGCAAAATTGCTCAAAATCCATGCAAAAAAAGTTCAGCCCAATTTCTTGGTGATAAATCAAAGCGATATGAGAAAATGCAGGAGTACCACCCAAAGGCTGGAACCCTAACTTATCTAACAGGTAGATAGATCAAGAAGTTTGGTCGTACTCGGTGAATGTCAGCGTCGACAGAATCATCGGACAATACGAATTCTAGCACCATATTAATTTCACTCTGCTCACTTTAGTGGGGCACCACACTCAATAATGAGCTTGTACCGAAGACGGTTGAAGTCCACTCGGAAATCACGCTACTCAAAGCAGTTCTACCTGAACGAAGGAACCGTTCAACGTGTTTTTCATCTCCGGCACTAGTGTCTCCTGATTTTATAGGTTACCTTCTCGCTCGTAATCTCCTTCGAAACGTCCCGACTTTTTTGCTATATGATGTGAAAACGTGTCTTCTCCGAGCCTGCTTTGTATCCAGTGAGCAGCCAACAAGTGGCATAGCGACCCCATTGTAGCTTCGAGTCCGAGTCTTCGATGAATATATGATAGACTGTCTAGTTG
>NW_003213545.1:0-1096 GCF_000006405.1 Perkinsus marinus ATCC 50983
GAGTGGATTTCAGGCGGCCCTGAGGAGAATCATCGAGAACTACACACAAGTGACTCGATTCTGTATCATCTGCAACTATGTGTCAAGGTAGGAAGATAGGCCCGTTGAGGGAGGTGTGGTATGGCGTTTTCTCTCTGTAGGATCATCGAACCACTGCAATCTCGATGTGCCAAGTTCCGATTCGAACCAGTAGTATTGAGCAAAACTCATAATTAACTTCTCTTCGTTTTTTATGCAGCTTTCGGATGAATCCCAAAGAGGCCGATTGGAATACATCGCGAAATGCGAAGGAGTGAAAATGGCCAACGGCGCTATGGAGGCGCTTCTGGGCACTTCGAACGGGGATCTCAGATCTGCCATCAACACACTGCAAATGGTAATTAATTTTAGTGATATATTTAAAACTGCTGAACGATTTGGTAGGTATCTTCGTGTTTGTCTAATGACGAAGCAATCACTGTTGAAGAGATTTTAGAAGCTAGTGGGGTGAGTCTAGCGGAGCGAAGTTTTTCTATTTACATTTTTTGTATTTCAGTCGGTGCCACTCGAGGTCTCAGCTAAGCTCATGAATGGTTTGAAGGATATAAGTCCTGGGAAAAATGCATGGTCGACTTTGGTCGATTTGTGCGATGTGTTGGTGTTACGCGAGGGGTACAACTGCATGCAACTTGTGGAACAAATTGTTATGAGAGTCGCTGAGGATTCTCAGCTAAGTGATATGCAAAAGGTAAATTTTAGAGGAATTTTCCGGAAAATTTTTATCCTTTTTTTCAGGCGAAAATGTTGAGATGGTTAGCGGCAGAGGATTATAGGCTGAGATCAGGTTGTGATGAGAGAATTGGACTTATTAATTTGAGTGTCCAACTGAGGGACATCTTGCTACATCCCGGGAAGGAAGATCGAGGAGTTAGACCGGAAGGTAAAGTGGTATGTAGGCAGTAGTGAAAGAATCTTAAATTTTCAGATGCATATCTCTGCGGTTGAGGGCATTGGTATTGGTAAATATGCATGATGTAATAATTATCACTTAGTGGTTTCGATGGTCGTTTGTAGAGTTATTGAAGGGCTATTTGATTTTCTGGAAATATTGGTTAGT
>NW_003210223.1:0-1770 GCF_000006405.1 Perkinsus marinus ATCC 50983
AAAGTTCGGATTATCGAGACATTCTAAGTATTAGACAAGCACAATTGAACAACATAATGTGATGACAGTAGACATGAAATTAACTTACGAGCGACAATTTATCACTAGACCAAGTCTAGTAAGCTCTCCTGCTTGTTAGTTCCAACAACATCATTGAACATTGCTGTTGTTTAGATATCTTTTCAAAACTTATATATGTTAATCGGCAGAAGTATCACTACTTCTTTCATCATCATTCGAATATCGAACTGCTGACATCACTGTAGCGATATTTGTCAGTACTACTGACTCAGTAGCATCGAGTCGAATCGACTCGACTCGACATCGACTCAGTCGATGTGTGAAGGTTCGTATGGTAGTATCGGAATTGTGAGTAGTGCCCCCTCTCTTGTCCTGGTTCACCTGCCATTGCCTCTAGTAGAGATTGTCTACTATATTCAGCACGACAATTGGACAGTGTTCCGTGCCCCGGATGTATCAGCCTGCTTCACCATCAATTCATCGTGTGCCCCTCGGCTTCAATGGAACCTTCGACTGAGATACATACGAGCCGCGTGTTGCCGTCTGAGCACCCACATGGTCTTGCAATCTTGGTTTCGCCACCGGTTTAGGCTGATTAGTTATCATTACCTCCCCTAGCTCGGTATTCGTTGACCACGGATCGAATGTCGAAATCTAGTCGACGGCTTCCTCTCCTGAATCAGGGAGTCCCACGAATTTCTGGAGGAGATGACCCTCCATTCGGCTCAGACCTGAAGGCTAAAGCTCCACTATCAGGAGCTCATTCGCAGCTATTGCTAGGCATAACGAGAAAAGCTACTTACCGACACCAGCCCTGACTTTGGTGTTCCCATAGTGGTCCCCACTACTACCTCCGATCGACCTAATCGAAGAGAGGCTTTCCAATCCTTTTTAGCGACGATGATGTTACCGCATAGTTCATTGGAATCAATACCTTACTACTACTAGAGTACTATGAACCGCCTTCTTTATACATAACAGTAATCTCTTCTTACTAGGTTTCTCGGACGAGGAGATACGAGCCGTATCGGATACGGCGTATCCCCTCTTGACGGCGTTAAGATAGAAATTGATCCATCAGTGGGGTGGACCATGATAAGGAGCAAGTGGAGGAAATCGTCTTCATGCACAGGAGGAGCCTGTGTTCGGTCCAGGAACGGAGAAGAGTCCCACGGAGATGTCTAGAGATCGCGGAGATCCTAGCTCGGAGCTCTGAGGATGGTGAGGATATTGGGGGTTGAAATTACAGTGGCCCACTACTAGTGGGAGAATGTCTAGCAAACCGATGTCGGAAAAATGGTAACCATTTTTTCAACAACCGTTGTTGAAAAACTAGACGGTTGAGTTGCGAAGTATGCAACTCAAGAGTGGAGTGTATTAGAGAGATAGATAAAGAAGAGAACTCTGACGAGGCTGCGATCTAATCGATCAGCTATGGAGCTTAGTTGAGCTTAAGAGGGACAGCGAGAGCACGACCGTGGCAGCATCTTGGGCGCGCGCAACTGGTAGAAGTTAGCAATACCCTACAGGCTTGCTATCGGCGATATCCTATCGCGCAGGCTCTCCGTTGACTCTCTGGATTCAAAAGCAGCAATGACAAAGTACCATGCTCTGCTATCAGAGACTCTGTAGAAACTCTGATTCCGACCTAGATATTCGATTGCGCAAACGATCAGTTAATATCATGCGAGAACGGTGGCAGTGCTCAACACGTCGACCTCTCATCATGAGGGTCTCATGCCTTCTATT
>NW_003211238.1:0-2053 GCF_000006405.1 Perkinsus marinus ATCC 50983
GATGATGATGATGATGATGATGTGCATCATCCTATGATTATGGATTATGTAATGATGACATTATCAAAATAGATCATCTATACATATTGTAGTTACTACATAGAGTAGGAGGATATACTTGTAATAAGACTATTAACACGATAGCGGGGGATACTGTCAATGACATACTACAAAGAAGAAGATTCCACAAGGGTTATAATGATGATGATGAGGATTTCAAGTACTGAGAAAAACAACGATTACTACTGCTCATACTATCATCATCATCATGGTCATACGGTTATTATAGGTTTATAATGATGATAGTAATGGACGACGTGTATAATGATAGTATATCACAATTATCTAGTATGGTGGTAGAGGATAATATGGTACATATACTCGATATACATGAGTAAGAAAACAAGGAGGAGGAGGAGGAGGAGGAACATGCCGACATAGTTGATCTTAGATATATTACGAAAGATGATGGTCATAATCATCATCATAATGATGATGATGATCCATATAAGTATATACAAAAGGCCTGTACTAACATTATGCATAATACTACTACTACTACTACATCATCATCATCATCGATGGATCATCCTAATAATCCAGTAATAACATCATTATCATCACACACGTGTATGATGATTATGTCTATTATCCTACTAGGTTATTATAATTATCATGACTCCTAGTGATATGATGAAGATAGAGTCAATGACCGATGGTAATCATGATATGTATACCATTATACAATCAATAGAGGCATCATTATCATCTATTGTTATTAATGATAAGGATTATATTAATGATAATACAAGAAAGGAAGTATGCAGGTAGTCATAATAATAATAATACTTAGTGTAAGTGTATGATGATAAGATATATATTACCACCATCTATGACAATGATAGTGGATAATTACGATATACTACTACCAACTACTACACTTAAAGCTGTGGTGAAGGTATATAATAATGATAATGGAGATTATGAGGATATAATATTTAAAGAGGTTATTACTATCCCCGTCATCATCATCATCATTATCATACAATATCACATTGCATCATCATCATTATCATCATCAGGTTATGGGTATACCAATAGTAGAGAACATAAGTATAGATAATGAGAAAGAGGAGAAGGAAGAGGAGGAGCATATTGATAAGATGATGATTATACCCCAGATAATAAAGTCTATCTCAATGAGGATGGTATCTTCTGAGAACCACCACCACCACCACTACCAGCAGCACCAGCAGGAGGAGGAAGAGGATGATAGGTATAAGTAGTAATGATGATGATGATAATGATAGTGCTTGTGATAATGATAGTGGAATTGTTGTTGATCAGATGTATACATCATAGAGAGTTCTCTAATGACATTACACTACAACAACAGCAGCAACAGCAGCAGCTTATTATACATAAGCTCATAGACAAGGTAGTAGTAGTAATGTATATACTCAGCATGGTCAACCATGCTGCTGCTGCTACTGCTGCATATTGTTGATGATGTAAACCCCCTCACAAAATAATAGAACATACAGTATTTTTTCGATTTCTCTGTTATTACTGCGACTCAGATTGTGAGATTTGAAATCTCAGATTTCGTGTGTGAGGGTATCACTTATGTAGGGGGTATCACTTATGCTTTATATTATATTGTTGTAGTAGATATTCATCTCTTACCTCGTTACACTGAATAATGTACTTAAGAATATGAAGCATTGGATGGAGTATACGATCATCCACCAAGTATCAGACCTAAAATACCAATTTGTAAGCATAATCATCATCATCATACTCAACAAGTGATAAAGTGATGGTATACTGTAGTTGATGAGAATGGAGGAGTATGATGATCCCAATGAAGGAGAGTGTAATAGGATGAGTATGATGATGATAAGAAGAGATGATCATACTGCATGGATGGATATAACTATACCAACTTGTAATCTACTACTACAACTACTATGGTCATCATCATAAGCATTAGATAAGAGGATGTTGGATGAGTATCGTAGAATTAAGGATAGTATTATACCAGACTTGATAT
>NW_003206583.1:0-969 GCF_000006405.1 Perkinsus marinus ATCC 50983
AGCTCAACAGGAGCACCGATCGTAGTCGTGACAGTGCAGCCTCCGTAGCGACTTGTGTAGCATCAGAGTCATCTTGTCTCTACCGGGAGCTTCTCCAGCTGCCGTGCTGATGGTCACTTCGCCAGTCACAGGAGGTGCAGTAGTGACAGCCACCTCATCGGTCACAGCAGCTGTACTGGCCGCCACTGTGGCATCGACAGTAGCTTCAGAACCAGTCGTACTCGTCGCTTCGGGAGCTGCTGTCGTACCTTCTTCGCTTGTAGCGGCCTCAGTGACCTCATCCGTGACTGCAGCAGAGGATGTGGAACCTCGGAGAGCCTCAGTCGGTACACTCGTGCCGCAGAAGCATGAGGCATCCGAGCCGAAGCAGGTGCTCGGCGTCTTCCAATACTTACAATATGACCCAGGGTAAGTTGTGGCACACTCTGTGTCGCAGTCATTGACGTTGCCCGTCACGGAATTGATGTCCTGGAAAGCACAGAGAGCGACGAAAACAGCGGAGAAAGTCCGTGAAGCCATCATAGATAAATGCAAATGAGCGGCGGTAAGCTGAGACTAACTGGATGACTAAGAAGGCACATTTCGAGTGTGACTCGCACAATCGGCGACTCACGAGCTGTCATAACATCCACGATCCATAACCTTGATGACTGCGTCTCATTAGTTGTGGCGAGCATACGTATCGTCCACTCGTTTCACAAGATACTTTGCTCAGTGCGGTATACACTCATTGTCCATGAAAGCCGACAAGCTTTTCAGTGAAAACCTCGTCGTGGGGTGAATAATACAATTACAGAGCGATTCTTGTATCGTGGATGTCAATTGCTTTTAAAGTTGAGGAGGCTGGCGGTGGGTTTGCATTGAGAGAGGGGCCGGTTGATGATATTAAACGATCATAGCTTCGCAGTGGGTCGAAGGCTATACATAGCGACACAAATATACAGGGCGTCAAATATAAGTACAGGTCGT
>NW_003207736.1:0-1172 GCF_000006405.1 Perkinsus marinus ATCC 50983
ACCTCACCCACTCTACGGCGTACGGGCGTATTCTCTGTCGCGCCGTCACAGAGAATGGATCGCCGTGACAGTCACGGTGATCGTTCGCCGCAGTCCCCTCCCCGATCCCTCGGATTCCGCGGCCTGGACGACTAATTAGATGTTCGTCTGGTCCAAATCGCCCTGACCAGTCGATGCCGAGACCTAAACATCATTCTATTTCTCTAATAGAGAAATAAGTCTCAGTTTTCATTGCCCTTTGCTCAACTCATAACAATGCCCCAACTCGGGATCCACGATAAACTGACGATGAGGTCACAACTCCGTATTCGCTAAGGCAATTCACTGGATCAGCGGTGGATAAAGTCAGATAATCTGACTCAGATTAGATCTGACTCTTTGGCTCCCTTTTGCGATCGCAGTAACACGGTGTTACTAACACCTCCCATAATGTACCTTGACTTGCCTGGCCGAAGTACCCATATCCGCCCCTCGTCTTCCCTTTACCAAAGGGATCCTTGTCAGCTTTACCCTCACTGTTCCCGTTGGTCTCATCTGTTCCTGGCTGTGCTACCCAGGAAATACTCAACGAATGGGTCATCCATAAGTGACAAACTAAGAAGAGAGTGAAGTTCCTCAGAAGACTGAAAGCTATTCCCATATTTCATCAACTAAATGATCTCTTCATCATCCATCTCAAATCGAATCAAGTTGATTCAATCAAGAGAGGATTCAGTCACGACCCGATGAACATTGTGTTACTGGCATCACCGCGACAGACTGTCGCCGACAGTCGCGGCGCGACTGTGTCGCAAACCTTGTGCTCGTTTGACATAGCGTGTGCCTCTCATACATGAAACCTCTAACTACGGGGACTGGGAGTCGGGCACTGTCCGCGACTAATCTGAAGGCGATCACGATAGCTCGAAACTCGCGGGAACGCTCCCCGCTGCCTCGTGAATATTCAAGCCTACAGATCTCGCGTTTGGCTGCGCACAGCAGGTACACAACCCAAATCCCGGCACAGGCCTAGCTGAGTCGAAACGCTCGACTCGGGGACAAGTTGGGAGCGTCCGTGCGGAGACAAACGCGGCGAGGCCGGACGTACCGGAGCAACCCAATCTCCCGGCTTACCTGTGTGCGGTTTCGCCCATACCTTAGAGACTTGTTTTGCGAGCCGAGAAACTTGGTCG
>NW_003200445.1:0-1530 GCF_000006405.1 Perkinsus marinus ATCC 50983
ACTCTCACACTCGATGCATATGGAGTTTCATCTGTTTTGTGTGGAGCTGTTTTACACTAATGTTTCCCACAACGCAGGTAAGACTCCTATGTACAGTTACGATTAGGTCTTAATCAGATTACATGTTTCGACGAGTAGATCTTCACCAAACCTGTGAACAACAGCATCGAGTAACTTCCTCCAACCGTTATCAATATTAGTGCCATAAAGCGAATCTGTAGTGTTAGTGATTTGCCGATTGACTTGACACTACACTGGACATAATTGCAGGAGAATGCCTTGTAAGGCCTGATTATACTATACCGACGTAAACTATCTCCATCATGTGCTTAAGTTAGTTGAGATAATCTTTCACCCGATGGAGACACATTGTGTTATGCTACGGGGACGATTGGGACATGGGCGATAATAAGGATGCAGGAGGATCTTTCAGTAGGGAGTTATTCCGGGCATCGAAACACCTGCTTGGAGCTATACTTCATACCAAGTTGCAGAGATCTTGTTACACGATGCATTATGGGAGGATCCTGTTCATGCATACAGAGTAAAAGCATGTTGTAGCCGTAGCGATACCTTTGAGACGGTGGAAGAATTTCAAACTGCTATGCTAGATTCCGCCCCGTGAGCTTCTTTGCACTTCATGACCGTTCATGGACCAAATCATATTGTCCTTTCTGAGCTCATGGGCCTTGGCTTTTGATAATACGATCTTGCAATGGAATAGAAATTGAATTCTGCAACCTATGCTCCTCAAGCGCTTACTTGAACAGCATGCGAAATTCACACAAGCTAGGCTCATCGTCGTATTTATCACGACTTTCATGCTTCCTAAAGTAGCATGAAAATCTTTGATAACAACTTACCTTACAGGTTACCTCTACCGAACTTTTTCAAGGGAATTTACATACGATTCAGGGTAGAAGAATGCGAGAAACTTTAATATCTGCAAAACGCCGCATAGATCACTATGTGGGCATTTCTTCACACTGGTATGGACTGTCGCCATTAGGCTGGACACTTGCTAAGACGATGTGAAAGCACAGCGTAACGTAGACAGCATTTGGATAGCAAATTAGTAGCAAGTTACGTCATATAGCCCGAGGAACAACTCAACCTCTTGAAGTAATGAAAAATGAAAATACTAATTGTTACATCTCTTGTGATTGAGTCATACCTTTCCCTTTACTCTTCTTTGGCAGTAGAGTGGTATGAATGTTAGGCAGTACACCACCACTAGCTAAGGTCACTCCAGCTAAGAATTTGTTGAGTTCCTCGTCGTTGCGGACCGCCAATTGAATGTGTCTTGGAATGATTCGAGACTTCTTATGATCACGCGCAGCATTACCAGCCAACTCGAGGATCTCGGCGACCAGATATTCAAGGACTGCAGCCAAGTAGACCGGGAGCACCGGAACCCATACGTTTAGCATAGCGTCCCTTCTTGAGGTAGCGGGCTATTCTACCAACAGGAACTGCAGACCGGCCTTAGCTGAGCGAGTCTTCGAACAGAGGCCTTCTTCCCAGACTTAC
>NW_003206252.1:0-1070 GCF_000006405.1 Perkinsus marinus ATCC 50983
TGACCTTCCCACTCGACAAAGCACCGAGTTCGCCATTCTCCAGGATGAATATATCATCAATGATGGAGTTAGCGAGACCACACTTACGAGTGACTGCAGAGCTTAGGAGTCTCGAGCCCAACAAATCAGCTGTGTAGATCTCACTACCAGGACGACAAGCAATAGACGTGGGGGAGTAGAAGGTAGCACTATCAAGCAGAGCTGGAGTGCCGTAGGACACCGGTGAGGCCACCAAATGACGGTTAATGCCCTCTCTCACAGCAGCGTTACGATCACCAGTGGTATCTATCTTCGCCACTTCCAGAGCTGTGTCCACTATCGCTCCACACCAGCAGAAGAGAGAAACCAGACTGCCAAAGTTGGTCATCTGACAGGAAAGCAGCAACATTGTACACAATGCCCTCAACGACTAGCCCTACCCTCAAGGGCATCCTAGACCGTGCCTCATTGAAGCGGTTATCCTCGAGTAAGTGGAAGCCCTTAGTTTTCTGGACCTCCTTATAGGCCTTCACCTTCTGCTCATACGTATCGAGCTCCTCCGGAATCAAGGAGAGGCCGCGAGCTCGACTCTGATGATACCAACAATACCACCAAAACGCCCCATTCTACTACTGAACTACCTGCAATGCTTCATCCGGCATCTCCCACTGGACCTCGCCAGTCTCACAGTTGAGATGATAAGGCATAGTCTGACCGTCCTCATCGACGTACTCCAATCTAATCCAACCCTCTCTAGGCTGGAATGGAGTACCAGGGGTACAGTCACCTCGGCCCTGCTCAGCTCGGACGGCACCCGCTAGGGCCTTTCGTTGGGTCACGAACTCGCTCTTCAAATGCTCCAGCTCCCGAAGCTCCTGCAATAGAACAATTAAGCTCTCGGTAATCCACAGACAGAGCCGTTACACTATCGCTGAGGTGCTTCTGCTCCTTTTCCATTTCCCAATGCCTGAAGAGCCTTCCCAAACTTCGTTCAGTCGCCGTGCACTGCTTTCGAAGTTCCTCAGAGATGTCAGGATGATATCCCTTCTTAGGATTCTCGAAAGTTGATCTTGTCGCTGACCGGACCATAG
>NW_003213428.1:0-1046 GCF_000006405.1 Perkinsus marinus ATCC 50983
GTTCACCCATAGAATATAGTTCTCATGGGCGATCGAGCTTCTGCAGAGATGGCTGGATGAAGATTCAACAATTCGGTTGATCCTGACGCTCTAAACGTCCCAAGAAAGACCCAAAATGCTTTCATAGATGATTGAAAGGAATGGGGACTATGTCAGTTATTCAACTACAGCCGAATACATACTATGTAGCGTAGGGTATCTACTCTCATAGCAAAATGTCAACGTTGAAGAAATCGTTTCATCGCAAGCATAAGTTGAGTGCGATAGATCTCACGCCAAACTTCTCAGAATGCCACTCTTGACTCGGAACGTATCGGGTGCCCCAAATAAAATGTGCTTTGTCTGTAAGTCGCAGAGTTCAACGAATTTTTAAGTGATAGCTAACTAGAAGGTACCTTTGAATTCTAGATATGATTTGGCTCTGTAGAGCTATGCACAATCAAATCACGCAAAATTGCTCAAAATCCATGCAAAAAAAGTTCAGCCCAATTTCTTGGTGATAAATCAAAGCGATATGAGAAAATGCAGGAGTACCACCCAAAGGCTGGAACCCTAACTTATCTAACAGGTAGATAGATCAAGAAGTTTGGTCGTACTCGGTGAATGTCAGCGTCGACAGAATCATCGGACAATACGAATTCTAGCACCATATTAATTTCACTCTGCTCACTTTAGTGGGGCACCACACTCAATAATGAGCTTGTACCGAAGACGGTTGAAGTCCACTCGGAAATCACGCTGACTCAAAGCAGTTCTACCTGAACGAAGGAACCGTTCAACGTGTTTTTCATCTCCGGCACTAGTGTCTCCTGATTTTATAGGTTACCTTCTCGCTCGTAATCTCCTCCGAAACGTCCCGACTTTTTTGCTATATGATGTGAAAACGTGTCTTCTCCGAGCCTGCTTTGTATCCAGTGAGCAGCCAACAAGTGGCATAGCGACCCCATTGTAGCTTCGAGTCCGAGTCTTCGATGAATATATGATAGACTGTCTAGTTGAGAGTCGACTAGAGTACGCTGCGAGCCCTACCCGCTACCAACCAGAAT
>NW_003208247.1:0-1245 GCF_000006405.1 Perkinsus marinus ATCC 50983
GGGCCTGGGTGCGTGAATATGAGTTTGCGTCATGAAGATGAGTTTGCGTGCAAGGCTCCATCCAGCGGCTTCACCCCGTGTATCAAGAGTCTGATCGATCGAGTATAACTGTGCTATAGTTCTATCATTATCTGAGTTATCTCAGTTCTTCTTCGTTTATTTATCTTCGTTCGGTTCGGTTAGAAGATCGGTTCTATCGACCTTCGGCTTAACTGTCTTGACTTACCTCCGTCTTATATTTGTGGTATCGATCGACAGTAACTAAATACCCTACAACTGGCTAGGGCCACTACCGTATCACTAAGTTAGCTGGTATACTACAAGAGCTGGAGTCGAGTTGGCTTATCTAGTTATAGCAGTGAGATATCGATTTTGGTACAATCATCCGAGAAGAAGTGACTACTAACGTCATGGATGCCAATGATCCGTTGTTAATGAGAAGCACCGAGGCGGGGAACCGCCCGGTGGAAGAATCTGGTTCGCCGCCGGCGTGGGCTTGGGAGCTCCGTGGGCAAATCGAGCACTTGGCGGGCATGTTCAACGAGTTGAGCTCGAAGTTAAACTCCTCACCTTCGATAGGGCGGTCAACGACCGACGTTCAAGGTGAGGATACGGTCGACACCGCTGTCAGCGACGATCCCAGTGTCGAGGAGCACCGAACCTCCTTACTAGACTTCGTCGGGGTGCAAGGGGTACCGACGAGGGGAGGTCAATGTCGTCGAGGGGTTGACATAACGAAGGTGTCCAAGAGGGCACGGAATACCAGAGCTGTCACTGGAGGGCCCTTCATCGGGGTTGCCGATGCCAGAGGCTTCATCTGTTTCAAGAGGCAGGTGAAGAGTTTGCCTGAGATCCAATTGAGTGGTCGGTATGGACCTTCAGAAGAAGATGAATGGGCATTCGAGTATTTCTACGTGAACCACAACGTCAGCGAACCCCTGAGACAGTTAATTAATGATACTTGTGCGAGGAACAAGGACCTCACGTTCAAGGCGAGAGTGCTGACTATGTGGAGTGTCCTCGAGAGCTACTCGGACGGCACTGACGAGATGTCATTGGTGAAGCGATGGGAAGCCTTGGGTTGCGGCCCTGAGGGAGCGAAGGGGTTGGAGACCTTCGTGTCCAAATTGGAAGGCCTTCGAGATCAGCTGTCCGAAGTTCGGGGAGCTCCTGTCTCGGATCTGGAGGCGAGAGCTCGACTGTATATGGGACTACCCCGGGACGGGCAACTACATGTAGATCGCT
>NW_003207945.1:0-959 GCF_000006405.1 Perkinsus marinus ATCC 50983
CGACGAGATCAGTCAATGCCTGAAGAACAGAGTGATACACCCGGGACCAGATGAGGCCTACCTTCTTCATGTTCATTGATTGCTTATCAGGGGTATTTTCCAATCCCGACAGTGACTGCTCAGCCTGAAGATACATGTCGTAGAGAGGTGTTCCTCGGCAGCTCTCAATCAATTCGACTGAAAACGTGGCCTTCGTCAGAGGGAACTACGCTTGTCGCGCACACTCTCATCTTTATTATAAAGAAGAAGAACCGAAGAAGTCGGCCTATAAAGACTTTATAGGCCGACTTCTTCGGTCTTGAAGGAGAGACGTTGGGGGAGATCGCCTCAACCTTTCATGAACGTTCAAGCCCACAGATGATGTTACATCTTGGGGATGTCCATCATTCGTGGGATCTAACAATAATGATTCGACAGTGAAGGGATTCGCATTCGCTGTAGCGAGCCTTAATGGCTCTTCATTGGAGGTGCTACAACATGGAAGACTTAAAGTCTGCTCGTGTAGGCGAGTTTTCGTCCCCAAGTGAGCAGGGGGGTACGTGTGGAACATTCATAAGGTGAGTAATGTACGACAAAAGCTTCATGAAATACCAGATACCATAACATAACTAAACCGAACACTTCCCAATGCGAGGTGAGTTTCACAACACCAGCAATGCATTCACATCAATTATCATCAGAGAGCAGTCTCTACCGAGGCGATGTATTCTTTAATCCGCTCAACTTCAGGATCAGTCTCTTCTGAGTCGAGGCCCTCCAGATAACGCTCTGGCAAAATGCGCCCACTAGGGTGGTCACGATACTCGTTGCAAGTTCACTCAAGTAATGAACAGCTTTTCGTTCGCCCTCAGGAATTCTTGAAAATATCCAACCAATCGCCCGCCAACTGGAAGAGGATACTCGCAAGAAGATCACCGGGTCCCCACTATGTTGAGCCAATAAAGGGACACTGAAGGACA
>NW_003201939.1:0-1336 GCF_000006405.1 Perkinsus marinus ATCC 50983
TACGATGATGATAACGACAACAACCACTTGAAACTATCAACAGGTCGATGGGATGATGGATGAACCAATACTCTCATATGAGTAAGAGGAAGGTATCAGAAACTGCGCACTAGTGCGGTTGAATACCACTCTCCGGCTAACTTCTGGTAAACTATATGATAAGTTTCTGCATCCTCCTACCACAATCGATTCATGTGTAGCCCATCGACCTTATCGGAAACCTGAAAGTATGTTACGAGCACAGCCTCAAGAAAGCATCTTACCTTTCTACTTCCCACCACCCTGAGCTGCTGATCCAAGGCCTAGAAGGGTATTCTGCTTCTCGGGTAGATACATGACATTGGGGGATTTAGCCAATGTCTCAGCAATCTCTCGTGCTGCATCAATCCTTCTAACCTAATCATATACCAACTAGAGTTGATGATACCCCTCCCTCATCATCATTATGATGATGATTACCTCAATAAGACCAGTACCATGTTCTTTAAGGGCCTTGGATATCATAGTAGCTGCCTGAGCCTCACCCTCAGCTCTAATCACTGTTGCTATCCTCTCTTGTTCGGTCTCTGAGGAGGGAAGGGATGAATGTTGTTGGTGTATGATCATAAGACCTCATTACTAGCAACAACAAACTTCTGCCTCTCAGCTTCCTGCTCGGCAACCTGTTTCTCCTCAATAGCCTTGGCAAACTCTCTACCATAGTTCAAGTGAGTGATGGAGACATCATCCAGAGCAATCTAATGATAACAACCTTGATTATCAACCATGAGCGCCCAGTTGGAGGCTGCTCACATCAAATGCTTGGCATCGATCCACTACAGCATTCCTAATCTCCCGAGATACCTTCTCTCGTTGTGTTAGAAGCTGTTCAGCATTATAACGAGCAACAACTGCCTTCAACACCTGATGATGACCATAACAAGTCCTCCTACACAACTACCTAGTAAGTCCTACCTCATTCCCAACTGAAGGTAAAACTCTCTCAGCGTAATCGGGTCCCAAGGACTTATGTATAGCCGGTAGACGATCAGTAACAGGACGATAAAGTAGACGGACATGAATCGTAGCCATCTGAAGGTCCTTGGTACCTAAGGAGGGATAACCTTACATCACACATAGTAGTCTTCTTACCTGTAGTAGTCTGAATAAGTTTAGTTTTATCTGTATTGAATAGACATGTGGTCGTTGAAACCATGGTATTCTAATATGAGTCCTTCACATATA
Source organism: Perkinsus marinus ATCC 50983 (assembly GCF_000006405.1). Taxonomy (NCBI): domain Eukaryota; phylum Perkinsozoa; order Perkinsida; family Perkinsidae; genus Perkinsus; species Perkinsus marinus. The sequence continues at coordinate 1,225 of NW_003201939.1, forward strand.
TCTTATCAGATACACACTGAATACCTAATAGATGACCAGGCTGTAGAGGGAGGTGGAGGAGCTTGTTGTTGTTGTTTGATACACTCCACATGACTGCTCTCTGACCACCATC
>NW_003201040.1:0-2504 GCF_000006405.1 Perkinsus marinus ATCC 50983
TGCTCATAGTAGCCGAGATAGCCGATTCGCGGCCATCTCGTGAAGTGGCCGATTGCCGATGGTCCACTGGGCCCACGCAACACTCAGTTGCTCACAGTATTTGAAATGAGCGATCTTTCAGCCACTCGTAGGCCCCACTGGACCGTCGCAACACTCAGTAACTCGCAGTACTTGGAATGGCCGATCTCTCAGCCACTTCACGGCTCAACTGTGCGAAGGAAGTAGACTGCTTGACGTAGTCGGATATACTTTTCCCGCGGAGACTCTCCGCGGGGGACGTTGAAGCGCATCAACTCCAGTGGTGCATAGCTGCTCTACCTGGAACCGAGGAATTGTTTGGTTGAGTTCCAAGGAATGGTCGCACTCGTATCTTGCACGCATGTGTGCGTACATACGTGGCAGTCTGCACGGTGCAGCTTGTGTACTCTGCGCGATGCGTTCCACGTTTGCATACTCTCCCGTTACAGGAATGATTTCACTGCTGCAACACTCCACTAAGCTTTCAAGCAAATCGGCAAACGTGTTGAACCATCTGCTAACGCACGAAGGCACCCACGTGCATAGTCTCATCAATAATTGATCGAACAATCATCAATTTACGGGTGACTAAGCCCTTGTGTATACCTTGCAGATTGATCTTCTGGAAGGACAGCAACTTAGAAAGGCATCCAGCGACACTTTTCGAATCAGTGTAATGCTAAATGTGGATGCTACGACAATTATAATCGAGGCATCGTAAACCCGCTCTATCCGACTCAAAATCCCCAGGAGGGACTGGGCTGTGCCATCAAATGCGAGAGCTAACGGCCAATCCGGAGAATATGAGCTGAGACCAGCCAGGCGGTGCACCTCAGAAATGAGGTTGGAAGCCCGATCCGCTGGTAGCCTACTAACGAGGGTCTCGATAAGACCTCGTCTCTCGTACGTGTTCCCAGCCCCAAAAAGACGTGTCACCATGGCAAAGAGCCTCCTAGCATCAGCGCAAAACTTATCCACAGTGGAGTACTTCACCCGGAGTACATTAGCCCTATACTCCTCGATCAGAGTCTCTCGCTTGGCGTGAGTGTTGAGCAGGATCGTCTTCACCCTGGACCAATCATGGTCGCTCTGCTCGGCGGCATCCGACGCGAGTTGAAATATGTCCTTGTGGTCCACGAGGGTGCCCAATATCTTAGTCACTACATTATAGCGTAAGCGGGTTACCGGTTGAAAGTTTCCACCAATCTCCTGACCAACCTCCGCCTCTATCAACATATTCTCACACACCTTCAAGTGATGCTGAAGGGAGAAGCTGTACTTCAACTTAGGGAGCTCCACTTTGTTGACCGTCTGGGTAGTGACCCCCTTCCCCAATAAACGAATATCGGTGCCAGGGAGACGATCAATGTCGGGGTTAGTAACCGTTGTCAGTGTTTCGTGGCCTCCCCTAGGAGAGATGTGCTGGGCGTCGTCCAGACTGGAGGTGGTGGTGACCCAGCCCTCATCATCAGTCGAACAGGGGGCAAGAAGATCATCGAACACATTAGCGTACTCGAGGGCTTCCTCAATCTTCTCCAAAACTTTGTTGTTATCAGCCCAAACCGAAGTCTGCTTCTCAAGAATGTTGGCCTGTTCAGCCTTCTCAGTCTCATTCATTGATTCAACCCTCAGCATACGACGAGTCTCCTGGACAGCATTATGAGCCAAGGTTCTTCTGCGACGAAAGTTGGATAAGGCTTGCTTGATGCGATCCAACCGCTTATCCTTGGCGAAAACAATAAGATCTGCATGGATGGTAGAATCGATGAACTCGTTGGCCGGCGGGACCAGGTTGACGTACTCAGGTGTCGCCATATTATGGATTTACCAACACGGTAGACAAGATGCCAGGTAAGAACGAACTAACAAGTAGTAGACTCATACCTCCGATAATAGCAACTAGTTCAACTCTTCAGCTTGTACATACGTGCAAAGTTATGGAGCAGCACGCATGCGATAGTCCTCACGTACACACATTAGAGCATGCTAATCAACAATAATACTAGATAGTGTCTACAATTACACGAGAGTAGTAGCAGCAGTGAGCTGGTGGTAATACGTGAGATATCGAGGATCAGGAAGAGAATTTCGTCTGTTGCGTGCCAGTGTTGAGCGTATGGTGTAGAATCATACCACTTAAAGCATAAGAGCGAGATGGTGGTGGTGACCTATGGAGAGAAGATACTGCGAATACAAGAACAGTCCAACAGCAAGCGGAATGATCCTGGTCTTCAATATTGGTGCAACGATCCCTGCGGCATATCTCCGAAAAAAGAGTCATGAGCTGTTGAATAAATAGTACCGATACTCCAAATCTATCTTACAAACGCTGATCACCGGGTGGATGGTCTGGGTGCCATACGCAAAGTTCAAGTGACTCTGGCCAAGTAGAATAGTCATTGACAGCACTGCTGTGCATCGCTCGATTACGCTTCTCACTCAGTTTGTAGACATGCTGTCGACCCCGGACATGCATGCGATCGTTA
>NW_003215919.1:0-866 GCF_000006405.1 Perkinsus marinus ATCC 50983
ATTTTTCCGCGCTTTCAAAAAATAGAACACCATCTTAGACAGATCCATATTGATCACAGAGCGACTATTCGCATATGCCCCGCGCTAAAGCTGTTACTCCACATACACAGGAGCTCATCCGTATCATGGGAAGCACTCGCCTACCGAACGGTCAGGCTAAATATACCCATAGTGAGATTGCCAGCTGCCACGGAGTATCCAGGCCAGTTGTCAGCAAGATACTCGCGAAGGCACCCCAGACCTACCCGCCCCAGCCTCCCGAGCGACGTGGGCGCAAGCCGGTATTATCCGATAGGCAGAAACGGCACATCATGAGAGAGTTTGCGAAGGATCCCGACGTCACGTGCACCAAGATCGTGCGTATTTGTAAGCTTAGCGTGTCCCCACAGACGGTAAGGCGTTTTCTGAGGTCGAGCGGGGCTGCTTATGCTAAGATTCCAACAGCTCCAAGGTCAACTCCGGCCCATAAAACAGCCCGAGTGAGTTTCGCCTCCGAGCACTTGCTTGCGGAGACTGATTTCTCGACGTGGATTTTCTCTGACGAAAAGCGATTCAACTTGGACGGCCCAGACGGCCTGCGCTACCGATGGATGTTTCCCGGACAAGAGAAAGCGGTTCTGTCGAAAAGAGCATTTGGTGGTGGGTCTATCATGGTCTGGGGTGGGATAGCTGGATCTCATAAAGTAGCCCTGGTGGAAATACAGAGCAACATGAACAGCGAGGTCTACCAGTCCATGCTCGAGATGAACTTGCTACCATTCCTGGAAGCGGAGGAGGAGGAAGGAATTGAGTACACCTTCCAACAAGACAATGCGAGGCCTCACGTATCTTCTTCAACTAAAGAATGGCTGGCACGCAATGGCGTG
>NW_003203161.1:0-937 GCF_000006405.1 Perkinsus marinus ATCC 50983
TACCTAGCGGGTTAGGGCACCACAATGTGCGCGGATTCGCCGACACAAAACTGACAGTAACGAGCTTGGCCCCTTACACGCCCTTTACTGGCCGCTTACAAAAAATCGTAATAAAAACGTATGAACTTCTGGCGATCTTCCGACGACTTCAGAAATCGCAAGAACGTAGTCTTTGGTACTGATAGAAGACCAGACCAGCTAAACAAGCCTCGACCCAGAGACACTCACTTCGTCGCTCGCACTTGTGCATAACACAACGGGCGTCCGGTGCCCCCCGGCCCACGTCGCCTGACAGCACCGTAGTACTCATGATGATAGTAGCCTCAAGTGTAGCTCACTCAGCTTAGTGCTGACGTATTGGGCAAAACAGTCCTTACACGTGACGTGGTCTAGCGAGCATCCATCTAGGAGAACGCAGTCCTAAAGCACGGTGGCTGCTGTCAAAACCATAGATCGAACATTCGGTGGCGAGGCTCACCTACCTTCAGAAGCTCTTCACAGTAGCATACCTTGCAGGTTACACGTGTAGATCCTGACACAGATTCATCAGGCTATAGTCAATACTAACACGAGCTGCTAGTTTTAGTAGGGCGGCCGACTCACCATCGGAAGTTGGTCCACTCGACTTGAACACACCACATTTCTCCCTCACCCAGTCCTCTCCTCTCGCTTCAGAAAACCAAGCCTGACTCAAAAACTGCACTCGATCGATCGCCAACCACGACTAAATCAGCCATGGACAGACCGAGCGTCGACAACCCCACCACAGTACTTCCTGCAACGGCAATTCTTCCCACCCGAACTCCTTCATCAGCGCAAAGGCGTCATCAAGCGTCACATTGAGTAGCTCCGTCACCCGGGCAGCCTAACCCCACGAGCGGTCCCAGCCCATTACAAAACCATCATCACCACCTTCTCCCGAGATATCCTCACCAAA
>NW_003212394.1:0-1724 GCF_000006405.1 Perkinsus marinus ATCC 50983
GCACCGGTGGAGTGATAGGTGTCAGCTTGTTCCCTGCCGTGAGAACACCAGGTATGGCATTCGTGTTGGCTTGAGATGATTGTGCTATGCAGTGAGAGCGATGCTCACTGATAGCAGCGACCGATTCACGTTTTAGCTGTGCTTGGGTCGGAATGGCAACTGTCCATCGAATTTGATAGTGATCCGATGAGGAGAGGTTAATGATAACTCTCGCAAGTTGTCGTGAGACCGGAGTCACCCATGAGGGAAGGTCACAGCTGAGTAGATGGTCATCAGCAAGGCGGCAGAGATCGGCTGATACTGCTTCGAAGACCGAAGTCAATGAAGTCGTTACAACAACCACCGGGGATACTGAGACGCCATCTGATTGATCAGAGCTCGCGTGTTCGCTTCCAGCGGGCAAGCTTGAGGACCCCGAGCCTGTAGCCGATTCCGACGCCGGGGCCGTTGCAGGGCCGGGTACGGACATTGCTTTCACAGGTGTAAGGGCATCAGAGGTGTTTCTCAGAATGATCTGAACGTCGACGGTAGAACCAGCTTCAATGTCCTGGAAGCACTTGGACAGCAGTCTCTCGTTCTTGGATATGGATTCTCGGCATGCAGCCCCCATGTTGTTAAGGAAGTGCTGGTCGAAGGCTTCCGGAGGACTAGAACTCGATGCAGAACCGGACATAAGGATTCAATAGTTAGTGGAGATTGAGTGCAGACAGATCAGATAGATCCACGGGATCCGAACAATGATTTGAACGGACAATATCTGAAACGGTCGGGCGAGAGCGAGCCTTACGCTACAGGCAGCGCACGCCATAAGACTGAATGGCTATAGACTCTTATCAGACCGCGTAACTGCCGAGTCGGCAGTGCCGACGCGGAGTTCAACTTCCGCAGACCGCACTGCGGTCACCGCAATTATGCCAGTTATATATTTATAACGTGGAGTCCGCGTCGTGGACATGATCGGGCTGGACACTGATGGTGATATGCTGCTCCACGAGATGGTTAAAACGGCAGGATGTAATCCGCTGCGAACTATACACTGTGGAGGTTCTTCAAACTAGGTATTTCGAGACCATCATGTTGCGGGGACAGTTTGGTCGCGTTTGCAGGAAATGGAGGTGGAAAAAATACCACCCTTTCTTGCGTATCCATTATTCAGATACAGAAAACAGTGAGAGAAGCAATGCACTACCTCATTTGCAACTCACCAGAGAGGAGCGCGAGCTGCTGAATCTTGGCCTTATGCCAAGGCTTGTGAGACGTAAGTGGCTGGCAGCTACAAAGGCTGGGCTACTAGTTCATAATATCGACTTGATGTTATGTACTTTCTAGGTCCCGAAACACAGGACACCGACAGGAATCGAACGGAGGGGTCCATCTCAACAAACACCAAGGGAAAGCAGGCAGAGAAGTCCACCTCGACAAACATCCAGAGAAAGCAGGCAGACAAGTCTACAAAAACCAAGAGAAAGCAAGGGGACAAGCATTCTTGACTGAAGAAAGTACGAAGGCGACAAGGATTGAAACGAACGAGAGCATCGCTTGACAGTAATATTAGCGTGGGTGATATCATTCAGTGGGCGAACTTCCGGCTGTAATCTACATATCTGTCCTCATTTCTGTCTCAATTTTGTGAACGTGATGAAGAAATTTCCATACCCAGTTGGGCTGCCCAACTTGGGCAAGGCGGGCAAATATTTTCAAAATGCCAATCATCAGTCACAACT
>NW_003203714.1:0-1062 GCF_000006405.1 Perkinsus marinus ATCC 50983
TGCACTGGAGCTGTTTCACTCAGACTCACGTCCAAGCTTCTTCACAACCCCCACGCCCTCCTACTCATTGTTGCCAATTATCTTGCAACAATGGCCCGGTATCGGTCACTCGCTTCAGCGCTATCCATTTTCGGGGCTAGTCGATTCGGCAGGTGAGTTGTTACACACTCCTTAGCGGATTTCGACTTCCATGACCACCGTCCTGCTGTTAAGATCGACCAACACCCTTTGTGGTATCTGATGAGCGAGCAGTTTAGCACCTTAACCGAGCGTTAGGTTCATCCCTCATCGCCAGTTCTGCTTACCAAAAATGGCCCACTTAGAGTCGTCTCATTGACCCCAATAGTTCAATTAAGTAACTACTGGATCTTGCCCATTTAAAGTTTGAGAATAGGTCGAGGAAGTTACTTCCCCGGAACCTCTAATCATTCGCTTTACCTGACAAAACTGATAAAGACTCTAGCTATCCTGAGGGAAACTTCGGAGGGAACCAGCTACTAGATGGTTCGATTAGTCTTTCGCCCCTATACCCAAGTCTGACGAACGATTTGCACGTCAGTATCGCTACGAGCCTCCACCAGAGTTTCCCCTGGCTTCACCCTGCTCAGGCATAGTTCACCATCTTTCGGGTCCTAACGGATATGCTCATACTCAAACCTTTCACCGAAGATCAAGGTCGGTTGTTGGTGACCCCAACATGGCCATACGGCCTCACTTTCATTACGCGTATAAGTTTGCCACTCACACACTCGCACATACGTTAGACTCCTTGGTCCGTGTTTCAAGACGGGCCGGAGGCAACCGTTGGAAGCCAGCATCGCGATTACTAAGTGCGAACAATCTCAAAGCCACATCCTGGCCACTCGACGAATCGAAAAGCGCAGGGTAATGACAGGTAGAAAGCTCGTTGACCAGCAAACGCACTTCCTCACTGACCGAGTAGTGAGTATCGCAAGGAAGCAACAATTCACAGATAGCGAACCAATTAGCATCCAAGGATTATTTCCACTCAGCCAGTGATGCTGACGACTGAAAGTAGGAAACACCACTAACATCTGCCAA
>NW_003205964.1:0-1534 GCF_000006405.1 Perkinsus marinus ATCC 50983
ATATGAATATAGCCTTACCGGAGTTCACGGGCCTAGAAACTAGCTGAAAAGAGATATGGACGGTGAGAATTTCAAGGGCTGTTGAACTAACGATGACAGGGCAACGCTTCAAGCAAGCGTAGGGGTGACCTTGCAGACGCTATCTGTAAACGGCTGTAGTTATATCTCGTCTACAGATGCTGAGATGGTATTGTTCCATTTCATGGAAAGAAAATCACTTCGCTCCGCTCATTGAGTTTGCGTACGAACGTAGCTCAGTCTTCATAAGAAGCTTTACGGCTTTCATCACTTTGGCACTTGTTGAGTTCGAAGTCTACCACGACTTTCCTCCAAGAAGGAACAGTATAGTGTAAGAGCCCATCTGTTGTTGATACTGTTGTGTTTCCTATTCACACGGCGCAATACCAGGCATGGACGGAAAAGCACCAAAATGATACTGCGGTAATACTCTCCTCAAAGACTTAGAATAAATGAACAGAAAAACTACTAATTCGCTATGCACTTACGTGCTCATCACTTCGGCGCTCGCCGTTTGGCGGCAACAGCTAAGACTCCCAACTTGCGCCTGGAGTGACGCAGGTTCGATCCCCGCGTATGTCATTTTTCCATCAATTTTTGCAAAGAAGATATGCCTAGCGATGTAAACACTTCGTACATAACGATCAAAACTCACGAGGCATCTTTCCTAAGCAGAATCTCTCTCTTCGGAAGAACATTCCATATGAGCTTCGGCTAAGAATATATTTTTTCGCGTTGCAAATTTTGGAAATTTTTTCTCAGTTTACCTCTCTTGTTGTCGTAAAGGCTCTTCTACTCTCCTCTACTATAATAACATGTACGGTACCAACAACAACGCATATTACCAACAACAACAGCAGCAGCATGAGAGACTCCCCATCGGCTCATGCGAAAACCGACAAGTTTCTCCACAACCAGAAACGCCCATGTCCCAGCCTGGAACGCCTGTAGCATATTATCAAACTCTGTACAATCCAATAGCACCGGGGACGCCTCAAATGACCCCGCAGGTAGTTTGGTGTCATCTTCTGGAACTAAAGTCCTTTTTTCTCTCAACTACTCGAAATTTCGGAAATTTAACTTGAAAATTTCAAAATACAACTACTAGAAAATCCGGAAATTCAGCTTGCAAATTTCGGAAATTTAACTACTCGAAATTTTGGAAAATTTTCAATTTTCACTCCTTCTATTTCAGTCGCCCGCCGGTTCAGTGCGCTCAGTTGGAAGTTACGCGCCTATCGGATATGTAAGTTTCGCGAGGTGTGGTATCGCAGAGACAATTTCCTTTTGCGTGCTCAGCCACAGGGTTATGCATCATCGCCAACCTTCATGGGAGCGGGACCATCCTACTCTTTATCTGTAGGAGCTTCGAAATGTCAAATTTTCCGGAATGTTTCGCCCCTCATAAATCGTCTATTAATACTCCTTCTTAGACCACTGGTAACTACCCGTCTCCGCCTCCACCAGCACAGGGCGAGTACGGCGCTCCTGTATATCAGCTTCCATACGGAGCGAT
>NW_003213902.1:0-914 GCF_000006405.1 Perkinsus marinus ATCC 50983
GGAAACATATACGTCCTATATTTCACATCGAGTAAAACAGGTCAGCCTCTTACAAAAAGTCCTATAACATACTCTACCTCGAAGGCTGTTGTTGTCCACTCCCCCTCCTGCCACCTCTCCTTGATGCCCACCATGCTGCAATAAAACACTCACTACTTTACTCATCCTACAACACATATCCTACCACCACCAGCATCTCCACTGATATCAGCACCATCCATAAAGCAAAACGTTCCCGTTCTGTCCTCTACCAACCTAAGGTACTCCTCATCACCACCACAGTTATAACGACTGTACTCACCTCAATTCACTTCCTCTATGTCCTGTTATATACCCTATGTACTCCTCAGGGCACTCCACTACTGTTACGTCGGTTCTCTTCTCTGTATCAACATGCACCTACACATCATCACGATCATCGTCAATTCCAACTAAAGAGCCCCTCAAAGGTGACAACATCACCGTTACATAACCTAATACTACTGCGCTCATCACAGTTCCACCGGGCGCACGCGACTGTACGTCACCGCAGCACATCACATGACACGTGACGCACACCGAGGGAACGAGATCTTGAGGTTTCTTACTATCCCTAGCGATCTATCCCGATCTTACTCTAGCATCGCGTTGGTAAATCACGACACTACTAGTGCTACTACTACTACAACTACTACTACTACTACTACTACTACTACTACTACTACTACTACTACTACTACTACTACTACTACTACTACTACTACTACTACTACTACCACTACTACTACTACTACTACTACTACTACTACTACTACTACTACTACTACTACTACTACTACTACTACTACTACACTACTACTACTACTACTACTACTACTACTACTACTACTACTACTACTACTACTACTACTACTACTACACTACTACTACTACTA
>NW_003210419.1:0-1141 GCF_000006405.1 Perkinsus marinus ATCC 50983
TGATTGCTACCCATAGGAGTAGGGGCGATGCTTGTAATAGCAGTAGCAGCAGCATCAGAGGGGATAGGCCACTTAACCTGTATATGTGTGGAAGACTCCAATAAGAAGAATGCCTATCCTACTATGCTGGATTGAGGATCATCAGAAGGAGTAGGAGCATCGGGTACGGGCGATGTAACTTGAGCTGTAACGATCTGGGCTTGGGTTGTCTGTAATGGAGAGGCGACAGCAGGAGGCATCTGTTGGATCGGCGAGGACTGCTGCCCAACAGGAAGGGCCTGTTCTGGTGGTTGTTGTTGTTGTTGGACTATAGGAGCTGCTGCTGCTGCTGATGCAGGTGGTAGTTGGCCCAATAGGGGTATGGGAGCGAACCCTTGCTGCTGAGGGATCGTCTGTCGTAATGGAGGTATCAATGCTGGTAGCTGTTGTACGGGTTGAGGGGGCTGAGCGCGATACTGAAAGCATGATGATGGCATACCACACCATTACTACATCTACTCACCGTTCCAAGTGATCCTTCTATTGCATTCTGTTGCTGTTGTAGAGCCCCGGGCACACCGTTCTGTAATAGTACACACCCTCCTCCTCATCATCTCCCCGCACACCCCTTACTACTACCTGTTGTTGTGGTGGTAGTATCGATTGCTGTGCTCCTGGTAGTAGTGCCTGATGATCCAACACCTCACACTCTGCAGGAGGACACCCCTTACGCCCTGTTGTTGTCCAATAGTAGTCAATCCACAACTGACTGTGATAATACACACTGCTGAATCTAATCTGAACCTAGATAGGCGTCTAAACATACATAGAGGGGCTTGATGGAAATAATAAACTAACAGTACCATCATCAAGTTTCGGATGTATGCCACAGCCCGATGACTCGCTGCTCATAAGAGTTTCCCAATTCGAGTTTGATACACCCCCAAGATGGTTTTCCCTCATAATATAAAAGCTTCCATAATCCACTTCATTCTTAGTCCAAACCGTCAAGTTGGGTCGGAGGAAGTGGTCGATTAATTTAGGGCGAGCGAGATTGTCACAGGACTGCTCGAGGGGACATTTTTAGCGTTTTGTTGGACTATAAGGGCGACAATACTGTTTACATCTGTAGTATCGAAGTGTGGAGGAGAGGGAGTGTCAT
>NW_003214913.1:0-1744 GCF_000006405.1 Perkinsus marinus ATCC 50983
AATAGTTGATAACCAATTACGAGGCCAGAAAAGCGCTCTTTATGAGAATTTCTTGGAGAGGAATTCTCCGAGCGAGTCTCGGCGAGTCTCGTCGCTCGTCTCGAGAGAAATATAGGAGACCGTGCTCGCTCGTCGCTCGCGCGCTCGGCGAGCGAGCGCCGAGCCGCACCGAGACTCGTCTCGCACGCAGAGGCCTGTTGCGAGTGCTGTTCACGAAACGACTGTCTTCCTGAACTTCGTAGCGAACTTTCACCCAGACCGGTGAGAGACAAATATTGCGTTGCGACTCGCAACTTGCGATCTTGGCTAAAAGGTGCCTCAAGAAGGCTAGACCTAAGCAGGTGTTGTCGAAACAGCAACATATTGTTAAATTTTCTTTGCTCTTTCTCTCTTTATCATTTCGTTAGAGTGTGCCTGAAGACGCTAATTTAACACTGTCAACCAGTCAAAGTGGTTGTGTAGCCCAGTGACTGTTGCACTTCGAAAGTGCACTGAAAGATTGGCCGCCGGTCTCACAATTATACTTACATTTCTTACATTGGATCTCACAGGCTTTTCAAGTCTTGCAAATCAAGCAGACTGCCAGTCTGAGACTGGGATGAAAGCACTGTCTGTGAAGTTGCTTGCATGCCTTGTCTGACGGGAAATTGATCTCGAGGTTGTAGAGAATTACAACATGCAGATTATCTCAAATCTTTTCAGGGTGGCTGAAGAAAGGTGTCGCCAGACCGTGAAATATTTCACCTGAAATATTACTGAATTTTTCAGAAATTTTCAGAAAAATTTGAAATATTTCTCATTTTTTCCCAAAACTACGTTTTGGCAGGGTTGTCGATTTCATGGAAATCGCAAGGCCATTTCTGAAATTGAAATTTCATATGGAAATTTCCATGAAATTTGTTTCAAAGGTGGAAAAGAAATTTCGCTCCGCCGGTTACCGGCGGAGGTCTTGTTTCTCTAAAAATCTCTGCTTGATCTTGTCGAAAAACTCCTTCAAACGGAGTTCCCTAGTTTCTCTAAAAATATCAGCCCTGATCTTTTTTACTTCTCCATATGTGAGTGAGTTGTACCCCGGATGAAGCGAGCCTAGGAGCGCACTGGTGCTGTTAGAAGTAGTGTCTCTGAGACTCCAGCTCATAGCCGTAGCCAGAGCAACAAGATTCTTATGAAATGATCTCCAGCTTGCACCTTAACCAAGAAGTCCGAAATCTTGGGAGCAAACTTGAGGGGAGGAATCCTCCCAAAGGATCGCTGTTGGTGCTTGCTGTTGAGGCCATCATAGAATACCTTCGGAGTTTTCGACACTTCTTGGTAGGGGGTGGTAGGCTACCACTGGTACCAGGCCCAATTCGGCCCAGTGTTCACGGCGAACATGATCCCTTCGACGAGTAGAGTTTTCGAACCCCTGATCCCACCCACACCGGCAGATGAACGTATTTTGGATCTTATCATCAGCAACCCTCTCATCTGTAACCGTGAAGAATCTTCAAAGGGTTGAGCTAAAGATAAAGACGTCTCTTTCATCGGAGACCACGTCGTCATTCGGCTGATCCAACTTGGGCATATATCAACAAATCTGTGTAGTAGACTCGGATCAATGTGAGTGAACTCCATCCTGACTATAACAGAGACTGCTAGAGAGCTACTCTAAGCATTGAACATATCATACCATGTTGATAACATGGACCATGTTGAACATGATGTTGTATACCAGCACACATGAAATCACCATGTTGTGAAACGG
>NW_003209032.1:0-1020 GCF_000006405.1 Perkinsus marinus ATCC 50983
TGCACACATTCCTTGTCGTACTCTACTACATTTTGAAAGGCGTATTTCGCGTTTAGTAAGATCAATTTCGCTGGGCAAGAAATCATCCGAGCCAAGATATTCCTTGGTAGTATCAATTTCGACGACACGTGTGATTAGTAAAATCAATTTCGCCGGCATGTCTGAAGTAAGTCCAATTTCGACGAAAGGCGGAAATCGAGTTCGCTGATAGTATATTGAATTTTGCTCGGCGGCAGATTGTCGATCCCAGGGGCCGTATGCGGATCCTGATGCAACAGGTGAGTCAGAGTATTTACTCAGATAAAAAATCAGATGGTGAGTAATAACCCCTGATTCACTGATTTTTTACTCTGGAGCGAGAAATCGCGGGGATATGTGGATCTCTGAGCTGATTCGAGAATCTAGAGTTGATTTTTTGGCTGATTAATACTCTTACTCAATATGCGTTGCTCATGAGGCTGATTTTTCGGGTGATTCCATTGAATCTGAGTATTTTCGAGAATCAGGGAATCAGAGTTTGAATCAGACATTTTTGACAAAACAAAGATCATAGTCGCTACGCCCCAGAACCGAAAGTGACAACTTTAAGAAAGGAAGAAAACGTCCCTCCACAAAGGTAGAACCTGGTAGATTCGCCCCGAATCCATGCACATTTCCCGTTACGCTACAGCAATGATAAAATTTCGGAAGAAGATCTTTTGTCGCACTTGTACACATCCGTAGTACGGATGTGTACATGTTAAAAAGTTTGAAGTACGGATTCCGTACTTCAAACTTTTTAACATGTTCACTCGGAATCAACTCTGGGTTTTTAACTCAGAAGTTCTAAATGGAAGCTCTGTTGTGCCAGTGGCTCGACCATTGTGCCACATTGTTTCCTTGTCCCCCAATTTTCGGTCCGAACACAATTGTCCCTGCGTGCTAAGGTGCTGCAAAGCTAGAGCTAGTAGTAGCTCATACGTAGTTCGTAATCATAGTTATAAGTTGTAACGTAACGTATTCCGATACGTTCTACTCTAT
>NW_003209837.1:0-1340 GCF_000006405.1 Perkinsus marinus ATCC 50983
ACCTTTTGATCTGGAGTCAGATGCGCTACCGTTGCGCCACAGGACCAAGCCGACGATGATAAGCATCCTCGAAGGAAACATGCAGGTGAGTATTTTGTATATTTCCCTACAACTCGTAGTCTATCATATGACCCCGGCCCGATTCGGACTGACAACCTTGTGATCTGGAGTCAGATGCGCTACCGTGGCGCCACAGGGCCAAGCCGACGATGTACAGCATCCTCCAAAGAAAACATGCAGGTGAGTATTTTTTATTTTCCTACAACTCGTAGTCTACCATATGACCCCGGCCCGATTCGAACGGACAACCTTCTGATCTGGAGTCAAATGCGCTACCGTTGCGCCACAGGGCCAAACCGACGTTGTTCAGCATCCTCCAAAGGAAACATACAGGTGAGTATTTTGTATTTTCCTACAACTTGCAGTCTATCATATGACCCCGGCCCGATTCGAACGGACAACCTTCTGATCTGGACTCAGATGCGCTACCGTTGCGCCACAGGGCCAAGCCGACAACGATGAACATCCTCGAAGGAAACATGCAGGTGAGTATTTTGTATATTCCCCTACAACTCGTAGTCTACCATATGACTCTGGCCCGATTCGAACGGACAACCTTCTGATCTGGAGTCAGATGCGCTACCGTTGCGCCACAGAGCCAAGCCGACGATGATGAGCATCCTCGAAGGAAACATGCAGGTGAGTATTTTGTATATTCCCCTACAACTCGTAGTCTACCATATGACCCCGGCCCGATTCGAACGGACAACCTTCTGATCTGGAGTCAGATGCGCTACCGTTCCGCCACAGAACCACGCCATCGTTGTTCAGCATCATCCAAAGGAAACATACAGGTGAGTATTTTGTATTTTCCTACAACTCGTAGTCTACCATATAACCCCGGCCCGATTCGAACGGACAACCTTCTAATCTGGAGTCAGATGCGCTACCGTTGCGGCACAGGGCCAAGCCGACGATGTACAGCATCCTCCAAAGAAAACATACAGGTGAGTATTTTGTTTTTTCCTACAACTTGCAGTCTATCATATGACCCCGGCCCGATTCGAACGGACAACCTTCTGATCTGGAGTCAGATGCGCTACCGTTGCGCCACAGGGCCAAGCCGACAACAATGAACATCCTCGAAGGAAACATGCAGGTGAGTATTTTGTATATTCCCCTACAACTCGTAGTCTACCATATGACCCTGACCCGATTCGAACGGACAACCTTCTGATCTGGAGTCAGATGCGCTACCGTTGCGCCACAGGGCCAAGCCGACGATGATGAGCATCCTCGAAGGAAACATGCACGTGAGTATTTTGTATATTCCCCTACAA
>NW_003201109.1:0-1028 GCF_000006405.1 Perkinsus marinus ATCC 50983
AGATGGGAAGTCCTCCTCGGACCGGAGAGAGGCCAAGCTGTCTCCCGAGGCTGCTGAGTCGAAGGCCCTGGGAGGCAGCTTGTGGAGAAGCTCTTGGGATCCGGAGTGGCGGTCCCATGCGAGGAGTGTTCCTGCCGCAGGCAGTAGACGAAGTACTAGAGGCTAGGTCTTGAGATAGGATGCATAAGTCTATGTGGTTGTCGGAGGGATAGAACCGGGGACCTTCCGCTTGCCAGAACAGCACGGTTCCTGCTCGAGTAATAG
This sequence comes from Perkinsus marinus ATCC 50983, assembly GCF_000006405.1. Lineage (NCBI taxonomy): Eukaryota > Perkinsozoa > Perkinsida > Perkinsidae > Perkinsus > Perkinsus marinus. The sequence goes on from NW_003201109.1 coordinate 265, forward strand.
TGTGTTGTCATAGACTACTCGTCTTCGTCATGGGATATGCCCCCTGATTGGGATCCTCAAAAGCAGTATGATGAGCTCCCCGCAAGCCAGCGGGCCATTCTTGAGAACAACTTCATTGGTCTGTCTGACGGGGAGAAATACTATGGTGATAATCTACTTGTGTGGTTTTTTCGACTATATTTTTGCAGGTCTAGAGAAGGGCTGGCTCTACTGTGAGCTGTGCCGGAAGAAGACGAGTATTTCTTTTGATATTATGAGCACCCATCTGCAGTCTGAGAAGCACCAACGGTATCTGAGGTGGATGGAAATGCAACCTGATGAAGCTCGAATGAAGGCTATTGAGGATATGCAGCTCACGAACGTATTGTAGTGGCTTGAAGTGAGGGGCCGAATTTGAGTGTTTTAGTCGCCCTCTAAGGAGGACCTTTCGGCAGCTGTAGTGCCGACGGGTGAGGGTGGGAGTGGTGGTAACGCTCCCGTAATTAAGCAGGAGGATCTACCTAAATTCATTGAACTGAGGCCGGACTGTTTTTATTGTACACTTTGTGATGCCCGGCCCCAGGCGTGGTCATCTCTAGAGGGTCACATTGCTGGTCAGAGGTAATGGCTGTTCTGGAGGGCTGAGGGGTAGGGTGTTTACTCAGGCATAGGAGTCGATATGAGAGGGCCGAGTGGGAGCAGTCGGGCCAGGCTGCTAGCTGGTATGAACAGATAGCGGCCTCCTCGGTATCGACTACGGTGGGGACGATGAGCTTGTGGCTGGA
>NW_003214653.1:0-1636 GCF_000006405.1 Perkinsus marinus ATCC 50983
AAATGCTCGAGGAGGTATATGAGTGATGCACTATAAACTAACCTCACATTACATACAGTTATCACAACATGAATTCACTTTGACCCGAATTAATAGTCTACAGAGACTGCTAGCTTTAGCTGTACTATACCTAAAGATACTGTCCCAGGCGTTGTGCTGTAGTTATCACTAAATTAGTCATGGTCTGTCGGCCGTCTGCAAATCGTTGAATCGGTAATGAGATTTCAAATCGTGGTCATCCTTTTGAGCGAGCACCAAACTGTCTCATCATAGCATCCATTTCGCTAGGCTTAGTCCTCTATTCTCCCACCAGCTAATGACAGCAACACGTGAAGCCATCGACGGTCGAGAGGATGATGCCTCGTCAATGCAGAGTGTCCTGCAGGATCAGACCCTCCATCTCATGAAAGTGCTGAAGGATCAAAACTTGACCATAGAAGAGGCTAGGTTGGCACTATTGCTGGTGGAGGAGTTTACTGATAGGGTCGGGTGTGAGCCTCCTGAAGATGAGGAGGTCTATATCCAGTATGAGCTGCTGCTGGCATCTAGTTCGGTGGCGTGCCATGTGGCGGTCTTCAGATATTGGATTGACCACTACCAGAATAAAAGAGCGCCCATGAAGGACGAGCCGGAGTGTAGAGTGCCGGAACGAATTGACAGAAGGACGGGACTTGATCTTGCGTATTGTCTGAAGCGGAAAGATGTCGTTAGGATAGTTTATGGTGTCTTCGCACTACGGAGGGAGGTAAGGAAAGCTCTTGTGCCCTCATACCGAGTGTTGGAGCATGTGCTCGGTTGAACTGAGTAGCTCCCTTTCACTCGAGAAGGGTTTCCAATAATTTGTCGAGAATTTCTTTAGTCATAAACACCTGTAGCTGACCTTGTTCACATTGTCCCAGACTGCTCATAGCCTTCAGCTTGGCGATGATCAGGTCAAGTGGTTGGGCCGCCTCCCCCTCCTATCACCGAAGCCCTGCCGGAGTATGCAGATGGATGCCGGCCCAAGCGTTACCCCACCGACCGTTGAGCCTGTCCTTAAGCCGATACTAACTGAGGGGAGCTTGACAGCAGCAGCTTTCGGAGGGTCTACGATAGAAGGTCTGAATTCCGTAGGGCTAAATAGTTTGGCGAAGTCGGAGTCCTCAGGAGTTTCAAGGGCGTTGGATCAGTACACTAGGATCATCGACCTCTACATCGCGTGTGAGGGCATTCCTGGGAGGCTCGGCAACGACGGCATTTTGCCATTGAAGCACCAGTGCTTCTTTGAAGGGGAGTCGAAGCTCATTCCAGTCGAGGTGGTCGACTTCTTCAATGCTGTCAATGACAAAACCAAGTGGGGTCTTAAAGGGTGAGCAAGGCGATCATCAAGCATTGGCTAATCGGGTTTTCAGAGTTGAGGAGAGGGAGTTGTCGGACTACCTCTATGACTTCACTAACGGCAACGGTGACGTAGCCTTTCCAGTAGTGGAGGCCTTCGAGAAGCAGCATGGTTACGTCAGTCTGGACGTCTCCTCTCTGTTCCGTTTCTGGGCTGGCCTGACTCCCTACCAGAAATCTTCTTATCGCCTCAGAGGATTGAGTCGGCTGCAGGCATTAGATGTCATAACGAGGATAGCGGAGCGGAGGATTGTGGAAA
>NW_003207102.1:0-1084 GCF_000006405.1 Perkinsus marinus ATCC 50983
TATCCGTTAGGACCCGAAAGATGGTGAACTATGCCTGAGCAGGGTGAAGCCAGGGGAAACTCTGGTGGAGGCTCGTAGCGATACTGACGTGCAAATCGTTCGTCAGACTTGGGTATAGGGGCGAAAGACTAATCGAACCATCTAGTAGCTGGTTCCCTCCGAAGTTTCCCTCAGGATAGCTAGAGTCTTTATCAGTTTTGTCAGGTAAAGCGAATGATTAGAGGTTCCGGGGAAGTAACTTCCTCGACCTATTCTCAAACTTTAAATGGGCAAGATCCAGTAGTTACTTAATTGAACTATTGGGGTCAATGAGACGACTCTAAGTGGGCCATTTTTGGTAAGCAGAACTGGCGATGAGGGATGAACCTAACGCTCGGTTAAGGTGCTAAACTGCTCGCTCATCAGATACCACAAAGGGTGTTGGTCGATCTTAACAGCAGGACGGTGGTCATGGAAGTCGAAATCCGCTAAGGAGTGTGTAACAACTCACCTGCCGAATCGACTAGCCCCGAAAATGGATAGCGCTGAAGCGAGTGACCGATACCGGGCCATTGTTGCAAGATAATTGGCAACAATGAGTAGGAGGGCGTGGGGGTTGTGAAGAAGCTTGGACGTGAGTCTGAGTGAAACAGCTTCCAGTGCAGATCTTGGTGGTAGTAGCAAGTATTCAATAAGAGAACATTGAAGGCCGAAGTGGGGAAGGGTTCCATGTGAACAGCACTTGGACATGGGTTAGCCGATCCTGAGAGACAGGTTAAATTCCATCGGATTGGAGCTTTGGCTCTGTTTCTCGAAAGGGAAGCTGGTTAGTATTCCAGCGCCGAGACGTGGATAATATGTGGCAACACAAGTGAACTCGGACACGCCATAGGGGACCCCAGGAAGCGTTGTCTTTTCTTTTTAACAGTTCGACTTACCCTGGAATCAGATCATCTGGAGATAGGGTTTTCGAACTGGAATAGCACCTTGTCTAACAGGGTGTCTGGAGTGTTCTCGCTGGCCCTTGAAAATCCGAGGGATAGATTTATTCGCACTCTCGATCGTACCCATAACCGCATCAGGTCTCCAAGGTAGAAGCCTCTGG
>NW_003208508.1:0-963 GCF_000006405.1 Perkinsus marinus ATCC 50983
CAGCCCATCACAGTCGAAGTAGATGGTGACTATCGTGATGATTCCCGTAGTATCCTTCGAAAGGGAAGGGTAAAGGTGGTGGCAGGTAAGATAACTAATCCGGGTTATGTATGCGTTCAGTTCTCTACCAGGTATGGCGACTACGGTGGCGGATACGGCAAGGGCGGCAGTGGGTCACCATCAGCGTGAGTGCTTCGACTAGATGTGTCGTTACATCATCTGTGTATTGCAGCGGCTATGATTCGATGGGCATGTCTGAGAAGTACTACCGTGTAGTCGTAACCAACCTCCCTCGAGGAGCATCTTGGCAAGATCTTAAAGATAAGATGCGTGATGCTGGCGAATGCCGGTAGCTATTGGGATTACATCCTCATCAAAACTGTTCAGTGCTTGTTGTCGTCGACTTCAGATTCACTGAAGTCACTCGTGACGGTGTCGGTGTAGCTGGCTTTGCTGGTCAATCTGATGTCGAGCGCGCTGTTCGCACCCTCGATGATACCGAGATGAAGAGTCATTTTGTAAGGATGGAGTATAGGGATGATCATTACTTTGGAGAGGATATTGCATTCACGTCGCCTGCTACTGTCGTGTGATGACGCTGCCGATGTCCGGGATGATAAAATAGTGATAATGGATAATAATCGGAATAGGAATGACAAAGGGACATATTCTTGAGGATGCTGATGTTAATATTAGTTCGGATACGGATCAGGACTTCATCTGGATGGTACTACTACTACACAGATGTACCCTAGTTCATGATGCCATCCTCGCCACAGCGATAGTCGTCGTAGATAAATGATTTGCTCTTATGTACATCTCTGCTCTTCAGGGTGATACGTCCATTATTCGAGTAGAAGAATTCACTGATGAGAAGCATGGCGAGACGCTTGGTCATATAGGCAAGGGTAAAGGGAAGGGCAAGGGAAAAGGGTAAGTAGTGACTAGCTGTGCCGTGTGTAT
>NW_003200613.1:0-1002 GCF_000006405.1 Perkinsus marinus ATCC 50983
AATAGCACAACCAACAGTAAACTTCTTGTGGAAGCACTCCAGAGTTAGATGAGGGCCAGAACAAATACCACATCTACGAACACCTCGTCGTCGTTGTTGACCATTTTGTACTGCTTGTCCATTAGGTTGGCCTTTTGGCTGTGGATTACCCAAAACGGCGCAGAGTCGATCAAACTGCTCAACTTGTCGCGACTGGGCACCCTCAAAGGCACCAAGTAGCTTGGATAACATCTCAATGCTGGCATCTAACTTAGGTTCTATAGAACGGACAGCATTAATACCAGTCTGATCACTGTTGTCAACGTAGGCACCCAAAAGGTCACAAACATCGGCAGCACTCCGAGGACGGGCCCGACGAATCTCAGCCTTCGCCGCGCCTGTAGCCAACTTAGATAACTTCTCAACCAAAAGAGTCTCTCTGGCAGGTAGTGAAAGTCGACAATCAGGCTTCAGCAAGTCGTTGTACTCGTTCAAGTATCGTGACAGGGCAGCTGCATAAACCGACAATGGTTGGATGCGATCCCACTGGTAGTTATCAAACCGACTCCAAGCTTCATCAGGCAATCGACACTTCTCAAAAGTCTTAATGAGAATTGCCTTGTCAGCTTCGTAATTAACCTTAGAGCACTGAGTCTTCCAAACATTAGCAGAATCACCAGTAAGGAATGCACCCAGGAAACGGGCACGAGCACGATCATCATAGAGATTACCGTAGGTATAGAGCTCATAAGCTTCAAACCAGTCACGTATATTGTCCGTTGGCTTATTAGCAAACTTCTCAGGAACGGGCACAAAGAGTCGCTTCGTCCTAGCAGGAAGAATAGACTCACTAGAAACCGTAGATACCACAACCGGAGAGCTTGTTGAAGAAGTCGTCTGGATGTTAGGCATGGCGCTAGAGTTATTAGTCGTTGATGTTGATGTCGTCGCACCGGTCTGTGCCGATGGACCTATACTAGCCACGTTGATCATAGCATCATTATTAGTACTCGAAGTAGCCGA
>NW_003215212.1:0-1052 GCF_000006405.1 Perkinsus marinus ATCC 50983
ATCTGGTAGTGAGCCTTCCTGTAGCTCTCCATCACGGATCGAACCTTCCGGTTCGGCGACAGCGTTGCCAGGAGATGGAGTCTCAATATGTGTGCTCAGATCACCAGCGCTACAGCTGGCATCTTCCTCTTTTGGACTGAATAAGTAATGACGATAGCCCATACACTTCAGACGGTGAGTAGACTTACGTCTCGTCCAACTGCCTCTTGTCTACCTCGGAACCGTTAATCGAGTGAGTAACAAGGTTTGGCCCCCCGACTGGTGATTGATGATGATGATAAGCCTTAGCCTGACAGAGGCCAAAGTAGGGATCGAAACCTGACACTGTACCAGGTCTGTTACCCCGCTCACCTCGCTAGACTCCGTGGTACGAACATTTTCGGTCGCAGCCACCTCAGATACGACAGCCTCAGACATGGACGAAAGTAACGCAGCTGCTGAAGTTGCTGAAGTTGGCATAACTCAAGATGAGTTGCGTAGTGGTCAACAGCGCTCGCCACAATGATCGATATACGTGACGTAAATTGCAGGCCGTACTCAACTACCTCGGCGATGTCTGACCTGTCCCGAGACATTAGAGTGGGCGCTGAAGATGGTAAAGCTCTCCAGACGAATGCTCAGAATGTCTCCAATGGATCTAGTGGGCCCTCCTTAGAACCTATATGGCATCCCATACAGCGCACTACCGCTTTACCAGCTCGTGCTCGGGCGTCGTCTTCTGTCGGTAGTAGGCCATCCGAGGACGTCGACTCCTTGGTCTACTCCAGTATTAGTCCTACTATTTCTAGACAGAGGAATGATGCTTATAATGATGGCAGTAGTAGCATCATGAGTCGGATATCAGGAGAATCCCTTATAGTTCTTCCTCCAGCTTCACCATCATCATGCCCCTCTACTGCAAGCCCACTTAATGCTGCTATCACCACACCCTCACGACACAGTATAGATCATCATTATGATGATGCAACAGCAGAGTTCAAATGCAGATCGACAGCGATTTGTTCTACTCCAAAGTGTGCTACTAAGTGTAACTGTATCGTCATGTAGTAGAA
>NW_003212857.1:0-6626 GCF_000006405.1 Perkinsus marinus ATCC 50983
ATGGTGCTCTCAAATCTTCTAAGAGTTCGACATCATCAGGCACGAGGCCAGTTTAGCCTTTTCCTCCGTGCTCTCATGTAGGTATTCCAATACCGCCAGAGATCTCCACCTGCCCGCTCGCATTAACACTGGAGAGTCACCTGGTAAAGACCGATGCAGAAGTTGGGCACCTGTTCGCCGCAGAGTGTGTGTCCCAAACGCATCGACCACGTCGATTCCGACTACCGGACCTAGCTTCTGGCGGATCTGCGACAATAGGGAGCTATATGCCATCGGGAATATCGGATCATCTAGGCCATCATTTCCTCTCCAACCCAGCAGGACATGAGCAGGACAGTAGTCGCAACTTAGGTTGTTTCCAGCACCGTCATCCCCTGAGCCCAAGTCTGCGGCTGTACAGGCCAGATACGCCGTTTGCCCTTCTGCTGCTTGGTCTGTCTTGCTTGATCGTATCGTTAGCCCGAGGATCAGACGGCCAGAGCCTTCTACAGACGTCTCGAATACATCCCTCCATCGCAACGCCAGGAGTTCATCTGCACGGAGCAGAGCACAGATACCTGTTAGAATCGCGGCAGCAATCCGAACGCGCGACGGCGGCCAACTGTGAAACACCGAGAGTATATCTGAGCGGGATAGGGGCCGCATTTTGATCACAGGTACGCTCTCAGTGGTCTTTTTGGCTGCTAGTAGGATATGCTTTAATCGGAAGGAGTCGCTCGATGACAAATCTGCTCCGAAACACTTATTCCGAGAGCGGAGGGCACTAACAAAAGTAGATATCGAATTATACGCGTAATTTGCTCTAGTTAAAACCCATACAAATAATTGGAGATCCTCCACGCATAGCGGAAAGCAAACTGGTCCCACTACATCGCGATAGAACTCTACTGTTCGGTCATACATCTCATTAGTGTTGGCAGCGAGGCCTGAACGGGCGAAATCTTCGGCAAAGCGGCGAGCCTGGCCTTCGCCGAAATGATTAAGGATCCTGAATACTTCGGCTCTTTTCTCGCTCTTGGAACTCGTTGTGCTGGCTGTCCATCGACCCCGAGTTCTCTCAGACGTATTAGATACTGTGGTACGCAACACATCTGAAACACCAGAAACCTCATCATCCACGGATCGCTATCGACCCCATTCCGTGCTGTGCATTGGACATGCAAACCCTACACACACACGAGATAGTTAGCCCCTGCCGAGCGTGAGGTTGGCACATATATCGTCCAGCGGATTAACCTCCTCGACCCAGGTGGGCGGAAGTATGACTGTCGAGCTACGTGATAGTGAATCTGCGACCCAATTGCTTTCGGAGCCGATGTGAGACACATGAGTCCTATCGAGGATTCTGCCCAGCCATTTGGCCGCGACTTGAAGTACATCCGCCAGTGTTGTTGGTGAATAGAGCTTAGAAAGTATATGAACTACTGCCTCGTTGTCGCACATCAAAAATATCTTCGCGTTAACACATCCTGCAGACGTCAAAGACTGGGAGAACCGATAGCAGAGTCGTAGCGTGGCGATTGCCGCCAGCAACTCGAGGAAAGCAATGTCCTTGTGCGTAGGTGCACCCTCTTTGAGATAGCGATACCAATCTCCCAGCTCAACCTCGGAAGCTTCAAGACGGAACCAAACTCCACCGGTCGCCGTAGCTGCCCATCCAGCGATATGAGTAGTAGAAGCGTCTGAGGCCGCCACCACGGTAGCACTTCCAACACTCACAGGGAGTCCTCTGACTGGGGGATGAGTGACCACGCTCTCCCAGAATGAGAGTGCTCGCCGTGTGGACTTGTCGTTCTTCAGCCTCACGGTGAACAATCTACCGTTCTTCTTCGCTCGCTCGAACGCTTTTAACAAAGCAAATAGCGGCTGCAAGAAACCTCTCAATTCTCTCAGGCACTGAGTTGCAAAGATCAACTTGCCTAGGAGCTTCGACAGAGTCTTCGCTGTGATACAGCCTGTGGTGAACACACGGCCCAGGATGTCACGGATCGATCGCCATATATCTGGGTGGACTGTCACTGACGGCCTCGCCTCGCGCACCGACAGTTGAAATCCAATAAACTTGACCACCGAGGCCCTCAAGACGCACTTCCTCCAGGAGATGCGTATGTTGAGCACCAACCATACCAGGAAGGATACGGCGCACGCCAAATCGTGCCATGCCGCTGGGACGACGAGGCACCCGTCGTCGACATAGATGAAGTTTAGGAACCGTTCATGACGGAGGATGTGACGAAGCAGTGTCACCGTCAGCCGAGTAGCTAGGGCTGATATCCTGCACCAATGATACGGGCTTACAGCTGCTCCGAACGGAAGGGCGCAGCTCTGGAAGATCTTCTCCCCTACCTTCAGAGAAGTCAGGGGTCGGTCTCTCTGATGAAGAAACAGGTGCCGAAAGGCTCCTTCTATGTCGAATTTCATGATGACGAAGTCCGAACCGGTCAACTCCATCGACGCCCCGTGCTCCGTTCTGCACCAGCAGGCCCCACACGACGACTGAGGCCGCATCAAATCTGCTAAGCCTGATCTCAGATCTGACGCCCGTGGCAGCGAGCAGGTTTCCACCAGCTTACAGCGGGCATTGAGACCACTAAAAGTATGATCCTCGATGACTCTATAGCTGCCATCTGGCTTAGGGATGAGACCGACTCTCGCAAAGAGCCTCTCTGCCTTCTCAGGTGCGGTCGGGGCATCCAGCTCTGTCATGCGCCCCTGTGCCACCTCGCGTCTCAGCAGTACCAGACAAACCTCTGGCTCTGCTTCCACTGACGAAAAGTTCCTATGAGAGCGTTTGATATTAAACGCTTCCATCGATTTATTTACGGCATGTTTATCCTTAGCCTTCGGGAATAACCCCGAGGATCTCAGGGGAGCCTCTACTCCCAGACGAAGACCTTCGTCGACTTCCCGAAAAACTTTCGCATCCGGGTCTCCCAATGCCAACGCTAAGGCGGATCCGAGTTCGGATCTTACTGGGCTTCCACAGCTCGACTCTCGAGGTGAACAGTTGAGAGTCTCACATAGACGTTCCACCAGAGTCGACTCGGCTTTCTCGAATGCGGAAGCCAGTTGAGGGATATGGTCAGGACTGACGTCGCCGTTTATGCCAGCTAACACTCCAGTTTCACACACCGATTTGGCGGCATCTTCGAACAGTTTGGCCACCGATGCCACACCCGGCGGGCATAAGGTTTCGGCGACACAAGAGGGAGGAGCGGCTAGTAGACCTGTCCCATCTTGATAGCCTAAGCGGTTGTCACTAAAGACTTCCGATTGTCGCCCTTTTTCTTCCAGTTTCCGCACATGTTCGAGAACCGCGGCTTCTTGTGCGTAACTTTCGCTAACTCGACTTTCAACGCAACCCGTATCTAAGTACAGGAGACATTAAGACTTATGGAGTCTTTTTATTATCGAGAAGAGACACACAGAAACGAGAGCGCAAGGCAAGCGAATCAGGCGACTAGCCGGACACCGTCATTTACCTTCGAGCACCGGTTTCTTCGAGTTGTCGGACCCGGTCGAACGACTGTTACCGCGGGTTGGCTTGTCAGAGCTTCCCGATGAGGAGTTGATCGCCACCCTGGACGAATCTATGTGTTTGTAGTGACAACGGTCACCATATCTGCAATTGCCGTTTTTGAAGGCACGACAGAGCTCTTGAGACTTCGGTCTCCTGCTTTGACTCTGTGAAGTGGACGCGACCACCGCCCGACTAGCCCACTCGGAAAGCAGACTGGGGTTTACGTCGGATACAAAGCACTGTCTCAGGGACAAGGGGGAACCCGAGGCGCTGCTGTTAGCGATCAAAGCCGGTATGCTCTTGCGGTACATGTCGTCGTAGGACCAGATCTGCTCTGCCGTAAGCATAGGACTCAGTGCCAGAATCCTCTGTGTGTAAGAAGATATGTCGACAGGGCCCAGGATAGACGGATCGACCAAACCAGCCAGCAGTGAGCTAAACCTCATGGCGCAGCGACAAAAATCCGCGAGCGATGGGGACTTACCTCTCAAGCCTTTACCAGTTGTGCCCGGCTTGTCTGTAGCCGTACCATCCCGTGAGGCGTCAGCGGGGATCGAACCAGCATCATTACTTCCCAGTAAGTCACGAAAGTTGACATAACAACCGTCTTTCACACTAGCTATACCCGATACCACTGTAGAAGGTAGGCCGTAGAACAAGCTCGCTGGCAATGGTGATTGGTAGTTCTTCAGAGCACTCTCAACGATAGAACCCACGGGGATTGCCGTTCTGGAGGCCTCTATCTCAGCATTGAGCTTCCTTCTCTTCTTCACCACAGCACCGATCTCTTCACATACGACCGTCAGAGTGGCGCTAGCTGCTATAGACACCGAGTTGCCGATCCTATCCTTGACTTGCTGGGAGAGCGAACCGAGTAAGTGCGCCTCCGTCAGACACTCTTTCGCTAATGCCGAGCAGAGTTCTTCAGCGACCGGTGCAGACGGAGCGAGGCGCTTGATCAGCATAGCAACGTCGTCTTTCAGAGCGATCTCTACCGGGGTTGTAGCTGGCTCGCTGACCTCGACCTCGACTTCGTTACTGCCGTTGGTGTTAGAAGGATTGGACATTCCGAAAGTTGACGATGCGTCACTAACTGCGAGAGTCAAGTTTCGTCATTTTGTACACATTGAAACACGGTATATGATCCGTTATCGTTGTCGCATTTCTTCTCGTGTGAAACGCTTGCGCGCACTGCGATTGTGTGCGTTGTGTGGCTGACAACTAACCTTGTCTACTTCGTAAACTCCAAATACAGAAAGATTATCGATTTATGTACTTATTCTGCGCGCCACTTTAGCTTAGTGGCAGAGCGTCTGCTTTGTAAGCAGAAGGTCGTCAGTTCAATCCTGGTAAGTGGCTTACAGCAGCATTAGGCTCTAGTCGGGTATGAGGAGCAGGAGCAGGTTTGCTCACTCTGCAAAGGATACAGGAGGATTATTGATTTATGCACTTACTTTGTGTGCCACTTTAGCTTAGTGGCAGAGCGTCTGCTTCGTAAGCAGAAGGTCGTCAGTTCAATCCTGGCAAGTGGCTTATAGCACCATAAATTTCTGGTCTGGTACGAGAACCAGGAGCAGGATGGCCCATTCTGTGAACGGGACAGGAAAATTATTGATTCATATACTTAATCTGTGCGTCACTTTAGCTTAGTGGTAGAGCGTCTGCTTCGTCAGCAGAAGGTCGTCAGTTTAATCCTGGCAACGGGCTTACAGCAGCTTTAGGCTCTAGTCGGATATGAGGAGCAGGAGCAGGTTTGCTCACTCCGCAAAGGATACAGAAAGATTATTGATTTATGTACTTATTCTCTGCGTCACTTTAGCTTAGTGGCAGAGCGTCGGCTCTGTGAGCAGAAGGTCGTCAGTCCAATCCTGACAAGTGGCTTATAGCACCATAAATTTCTGGTCTGGTACGAGAAGCAGGAGCAGGATGGCCCATTCTGTGAAGGGGACAGGAAAATTATTGATTCATATAGTTACTGTATGTGCCACTTTAGCTTAGTGGTAGAGCGTCTGCTTCGTAAGCAGAAGGTCGTCAGTTCAATCCTGGCAAGTGGCTTACAGCAGCATTAGGCTCTAGTCGGGTATGAGGAGCAGGAGCAGGTTTGCTCACTCCGCAAAGGATACAGGAAGATTATTGATTTATGCAGTTATCTTGTGCGCCACTTTAACTTAGTGGCAGAGCGTCTGCTTTGTAAGCAGAAGGGCGTCAGTTCGATCCTGGCAAGTGGCTTATAACACCATAAATATCTGGTCTGGTACGAGAAGCAGGAGCAAGTTTGCTCACTCCGCAAAGGATACAGGAAGATTATTAATTTATGTACTCACTCTATGTGCCACTTTAGCTTAGTGGCAGAGCGTCTGCTTTGTAAGCAGAAGGTCGTCAGTTCAATCCTGGCAGGTAGCTCATAGCACCATAAATCTCTGGTCTGATACGGGAAGCAGGAGCATGTCAGCTCACTCCGCAAAGGATACAGGAAAATTATCGATTTATGCATTTATTTTGTGTGCCACTTTAGCTTAGTGGCAGAGCGTCTGCTTTGTAAGCAGAAGGTCGTCAGTTCAATCCTGGCAAGTGGCTTATAGCACCATAAATTTCTGGTCTGGTACGAGAACCAGGAGCAGGATGGCCCATTCTGTGAACGGGACAGGAAAATTATTGATTCATATACTTAGTCTGTGCGTCACTTTAGCTTAGTGGTAGAGCGTCTGCTTCGTAAGCAGAAGGTCGTCAGTTCAATCCTGGCAAGTGGCTTACAGCAGCATTAGGCTCTAGTCGGGTATGAGGAGCAGGAGCAGGTTTGCTCACTCCCCAAAGGATACAGGAAGATTATTGATTTATGCAGTTATCTGGTGTGTCACTTTAGCTTAGTGGCAGAACGTCTGCTTTGAGAGCAGAAGGTCGTCAGTTCGATCCTGGTAAGTGGCTTATAACACCATAAATATCTGGTCTGGTACGAGAAGCAGGAGCAGGTTTGCTCACTCCGCAAAGGATACAGGAAAATTATTGATTCATATACTTAATCTGTGCGCCACTTTAGCTTAGTGGTAGAGCGTCTGCTTCGTAAGCAGAAGGTCGTCAGTTCAATCCTGGCAAGTGGCTTACAGCA
>NW_003203414.1:0-1380 GCF_000006405.1 Perkinsus marinus ATCC 50983
TATTACTTTCCAAAAAGTTTTGACAAAACGTTTGAGACCCTATAACTCAATGATTTCACCATGTTGTGTTTGGTAAGGGACAACTTCTAACTAGGATGGAAAATTATGCACATGGTCAACTACATGTGTCAGTCACAACATGAAGGGTTTGAGTAAGGTTTGGAAATTTCTTGTCGGATTCTGAAAACTTCTATCTGAATTAGTATACAGTTTATATACGCAGTTGGATACGATATATGCTTGTGTAATAAGCGAGGAAACTCTTGAGCTCAGCTGAGGAGAGCGAACATATATACCAACAGTGGCTTTTCCATGGCTCCCGGTGCCATATGGTGTAGTAGACATATGTGCCCGATCATGGCTGGTAGAGTTATTACCAGCCACCAGTCGACTTTTACTTTCAGGTAGTTGGCTTTATTATAATGATCGCATCATCCTTTATCGCAGTCCTTGGTATTGTCATCACTGGCGGTTACTCTGGAGATGGTTATGCTAATACACAGCCTTTTCATTAAGTAGTGATTTCGTCGAGGAGCGGTATGAAATACATCCTCCTTCGCAGGCTTCTCCTCCTTAGGCTTGATAATTCCCGCCCTTATGAGCTTGATCAATCTATTGACCTTACGGGCCTCGTCTTGGTCCGGCATGAACGACTTCTTCGTGGGGTATCGAGTCCTCATTGGGTGAATTTTGTCTTCTATACGGTCCTCATACTCAACCTACCATGATTAGCCTTGGTTACTACGCCTAGACACCTCACCACCCTACCTGGAATTCCTCATCCTCATCGCCATCACCACGACCAGTAGGGAAAAAGCCCTTCCGGATACGCCTGAGGTCGGCATTGAATGACAGGCGGCCAGTTGACTACGGCTGATCTCACTGTATGATCCTGAGGTCGGTGTCACTTAGCTTGATCTCCCTATCGTTCTTGATATCAGTGACGGTGCGCCAAGCATCGGGATCCTCAGCCTAACAAGCGACAGCTATGTTAGCACGATGAATCTGACCTCCTCCATACAATGCCTGGGCCCTTACTACCGCTCTCAAGAGAGTATCTATCTCGGAAGTCTTCACAGTGCGTGCAATCTTTTTTCCAGAGATATCATAACCAATATGATCATGGTTGTCGAGATACCACTTCAGCGGTACTTTGCCTATACGGTTCCGAGTATACCTGAGATGATGCAGCTCTTCAATATCCTCCACTTTTGGCCCCTTACTCATCATCAGAGTCGTCCGAATCGTAATCGTCCTCAGTCTCGGAAGATTCCTCCCCTCTGAAAATGACAAGAACAAATAAGCAATCTCTCTACCAGTTAGAGTAATTCGATTCGGGGAGATTCGTCAGCTTTTGAGTCCTCCCCACAGCCTTGATAT
>NW_003212744.1:0-902 GCF_000006405.1 Perkinsus marinus ATCC 50983
CTCACAACAGTCCTTTCGCAAGAATCAGCCACCCACAATTATATAAAAAATGCAATAATCCGGAAAAACTTCGAAAAAGAAACCGTCAATGGTGATTGGTGACGCGGTGATACCAAAAATACAAATAGCACACGATATACCTCTTTTTTAAAAAATTCACCGCGTCACCCATCACCACCCCAAATCTGCGCAACGAAAAAGGTCAATTTTAAGTAAAATTCACTTAAATTTCACTTAAATTCACTTAAATGGAATGCGCAGATTTAGACCATTTTGGTGACATCTCCAAATGACCTACCACATATGGTCCACTGTAACACCCCATCCTCAGAAGCATACCCATATGGTTGAAATCGAGCCACATGGCCTACATCAACTTTTATACCCACCTGCAAGTCAATTTCGCCCATGTGCGAAATTGATGTGCAGCTTTCGCGAGCATCTTTGACCAAACGTGCACATCGATTTCGCGCATCCCCCTCCACCCCTTGGACAATGTTATAAACTATGTTCACTTGTCTCTCTATTGAACTACTGGACTGTGATGTGGGCTAGCATAGAGTGCTTCACAATACAAGACAAAAGAGGAACAATGTCCAAGGGGGTGGGGAGGGGGTTTGTAAAAAAATGTACGACTTTTGCAAAAAGCCAGCAGCACCCTAAGGACTTCCCGGGCGGTCCCCCACCCCAGTACTATCCGGGCCTTGCGCCGCTTAACTTCGGAGTTCGGATGGGATCCGGTGTATTCGACGCAGTATGGCCGCTGGCGATCATAAAGTCGACCAAAAAGCCAAGTTACCCCCAACCGCGCACACCCAAATTTGAACAAGTCGAGGATTTTCACCCATAAGGTATGATCCTCCATCCAACTTCAAACCCTCACAGGACACTATACCGCGATC
>NW_003208702.1:0-1706 GCF_000006405.1 Perkinsus marinus ATCC 50983
CTGGAGATTATCAGCCACATCTGTTCACGTATCCTGGCCTCACATTACCACGTGACACGAGGAGTGCGCGCGCACTGAGAGGCAGGTCGTGCGCGTTTTGCACCGAGAGATCAAGATTATGGCGACATCGCCGGCTGTACGTCGTGGTGAGATTGGTACACTCAGTTAACAACCTGGCAGCAATGTTGATGGCTCCGGCTAGTCTCCGGGAAGGCTCGTTTATATACACGTGCGTCTTTGATTAGTCGGTTTTCATATAATGTGTTACATGCTGAATCCACAATGCCGTCTAGGCCGGGCTTAGTAGGCCCAGGATCTCGTTCGAAATTGGAGAAGTGAACGGCCACTGCACGTGTAGTGCAGTCTATATGCCACACGTCTAGCCGTAGCTGCAGCTACCGTAGCGATATGCGCACATGAGCAGCCACTGTAGCGCTACTAGCGTTACGCTAGCACTCTTGCCGTCCCTTGCCACAAACAACTTAGGGCATGCGTCATCTGCTTTTGTAATGCTGCGGCGATATTCGCTCGCACGGGTTGTTTCACGACGTACCTTGAAATTCAAGGCTGGAATAAAGGTGGGGGACGCACCGCGGATGATACGCACGTGCTCTGTTCTACTCAACGACTAGAGCACGGGGTAGATAGAAAAGGGTCGGGACATACATATAAGTTAGAAGCGATACATTAGCTAACGGACAAGGCTACGTAGCTATTTACTGATGATTCTGTATTGGGACAGTGCACATGCGTCACGAAGACTCTCCGTCGGAGAGGCATTGTGTGACGCGCCCTTCGTATCGGTATTTAACTTGTGTTAACTAGTTAACCCGTATTAGAAAAAGACTGCAATCTAGATTTAAGAATCAGCTCATGGATTAAGCTTCTTTTTGATGCCATGCGAATGCATGATACAATAGGGAACGTGTGTCGTTCGGAGGGAAGTCAGCCTGCAAAACCCATGCCATTAGCCCACCCGACTTGTTGAGGGTGGCGAGTTCTATCTTATTCTGCAGTATGGGCTGGGAAACCGTTGAATGTTCCGTTGCTTTTGGGGTCGGCCCCATCAGTCAAGAGCTGAGAATATCTCATCTGCCTCCCATGTCGGCTGAGCCGACTCGGCTCTTGCCGTATCGAAATCCTGATGATCAGGGTGAAGGTGTTTGCGGCAAGCGACGACGGGAGTGCTAGCGGCAAGGCGTTTGACATATAGACTATCCACTATACTTGCAGTTACCGATCTACACCTCCCCAACCTTGAATAGGGATTCTGCGCCTAGACGACAGTGTCGTCACGACAAAGCCGGAATATCAGGTAAGATAATCCGACTTTCAACAATTGGGGGCTTGGTGCTTATTCCTACTCGAATCGCGAATGTCCGCACGACTGGCATTGTGATTGTCTGCTCCTTGAATGCAATGACGGTTGGAGCCGGGACGAGTTAGATGGGTGGCCAATGGTGGCCTTTATCCGATAGCTATTATAGCGGTTGGAACTTTACCAAGGAGTTGAGATTTGAGGTGATCATCACCCCAAATCTCCACCTCGGTGATGAGCCATAACCCCAGATGATCAAATCAGAGGAAGTTATACATCTCTTTCACATGTGAAACGATCATGGCATTGCATTGGTCATGTAAAACTTCCGCAAAATAGACTCGATCATCTACAAGGAGTTCAGCTCTATCTGACGTTAATAACTAAC
>NW_003212741.1:0-686 GCF_000006405.1 Perkinsus marinus ATCC 50983
GATAACAGGCGTATTATCAGTAGTCACAGTAGCAGCAGCCGCCTCCTCAGTGGTGATAACAGGCGTATTATCAGTAGTCACAGTAGCAGCAGCCGCCTCCTCAGTGGTGATAACAGGCGTATTATCAGTAGTCACAGTAGCAGCAGCCGCCTCCTTAGTGGTGATAACAGGCGTATTATCAGTAGTCACAGTAGCAGCAGCCGCCTCCTCAGTGGTGATAACAGGCGTATTATCAGTAGTCACAGTAGCAGCAGCCGCCTCCTCAGTGGTGATAACAGGCGTATTATCAGTAGTCACAGTAGCAGCAGCCGCCTCCTCAGTGGTGATAACAGGCGTATTATCAGTAGTCACAGTAGCAGCAGCCGCCTCCTCAGTGGTGATAACAGGCGTATTATCAGTAGTCACAGTAGCAGCAGCCGCCTCCTCAGTGGTGATAACAGGCGTATTATCAGTAGTCACAGTAGCAGCAGTCGCCTCCTCAGTGGTGATAACAGGCGTATTATCAGTAGTCACAGTAGCAGCAGCCGCCTCCTCAGTGGTGATAACAGGCGTATTATCAGTAGTCACAGTAGCAGCAGCCGCCTCCTCAGTGGTGATAACAGGCGTATTATCAGTAGTCACAGTAGCAGCAGCCGCCTCCTCAGTGGTGATAACAGGCGTATTATCAGTAGTCACAGTAGCAGCAG
>NW_003215290.1:0-990 GCF_000006405.1 Perkinsus marinus ATCC 50983
TCGCATTGATTAGGAGAGATCTTAATCTCGTACACAATGGATGCCATTTTGAATGCTCCTTGCCCAAGCGATGGGTTGGCGATGTACAATACTCTCATGTCCCTCAAGTACCCTTTTAGGGCACAACATGAGTATCAAAGCGACAGCCGCACATAAGAATAAGTATAGCAGTGATGATCATGATAGGACAGGCATTGACAATCACGACAGGAAGTTGACACTCCTGGGAAGCGCGCTGTCGAGTACTCCGACAGGTTCGAACAGTGCCTTATATTGTAAATGCCAGAAGACTATCTGCTGGATACATCTTACTTGTATCATGAAGATTTTATGTACACTATACATACAGTGTACTAGTGTATGTATACTAGTGTATACTATACATAACAGTGTTGTGACAACAACAGTATCAGCGAGCCCCTGAGACACGAACGTCAGCTGCGCTCTTGTAGTCCCAACGCCCAAGCTGGGCTAAAGGAAGGCCGACAGCCAACCGTAGCCTACAGTTCCAAACCTACAGTCTGTAGGCGTAATGAGCTCGTATTTCGCGTAATACTCTCGCGTTTCACATATCACGTGTTTTACGCGTTATTCACTGCTCACATGTGTTTTTCGCGGAGTGAAATGTGATAAACGTTTTTCGCTAGTGTTTTCCACATCACTGGTGAAACTTCATTATATTTTGACAATTCAACGATATTTAATGGATCACTCGCCAATTCCTGAGAATTAATGGTTCAATTTGGACCAATAATTCTCCGTAGCTGACAGCTACTAGCTGTATCTCTGCTGAAATTCGTACTCTCTTGAATTGCCTACCACTGGCCTCACAAGCTTGGGATCGCTCAGTAAATGCGCGGCTCGGCGGCGGATAGGTGGAGCGCAATTGGGGGGTTTCAACGCCTGTAGTAGATAATCAAGTCAACGTGAGAACTTGCTGCGTACGAACTGGATCTGAGTAAACCGGAGCCACTAGTCGAGCGCGAAGGC
>NW_003201567.1:0-1960 GCF_000006405.1 Perkinsus marinus ATCC 50983
GTCGGCATCACTAACTTTGCTCAAGACCAGATCGGCGAGTTAGTGTAAGTGCACTCTGGGAGGGTCTTGAGAGTACTGGGAGATTGTCAGGTATGTCGACTTGCCGACGGTTGGCTCGGTGTTTCACAAAGACGAAGTGCTGTGTACTCTTGAGAGCGTGAAATCGGTCGAGGAAGTGTATGGACACCAAAATCACTACTTTGGAAAATGCCGGTCGTTGCTCAGATTGTGCCCGGTTGCGGCTGCGGAAGTATTGGAGACAAACGTTAAGGTTGAAGACACTCCCGACTTGGTCAACTTGGACCCTGAGCATGACGGCTGGCTGGTTCGCATACATTACGAGTAGGCTGATGACGGTGGTGGCGTAGTGAGTGTGTTCGTTTTCAGGGGAGATGTAGAGGCTGATGGAAAGAACTTCTTCAGTGAGGAGGAGTATCGAAAAGGCCACAGTGTTGAAGTCTTCGAGTAAGAATATCTTTCTTCAAATTCTTTCCCAGAAGTTCACAACCAGCGTGCTTGGGTTGGCTAGCTGTTCAGCAATAATGCAATTAATAACAGTTCTGTTCTTGCTTGTGTTTGCATTGTTTTCTACGACACTTAAAGAGCATATCTCCCTGCGCTGCCCACTGTGGTGGAGTGGCGCTTTTCCTGTTGTGTTTTCATAAAAGTAGTGGTTGTTGGACTAATCCATCAGAGATAATAACGAGAAGTGCGAATTCACCGATTCTGTGCGCGATTCAGCGGACCCTCCAGGCCTAGCGTCGACAACACAATTGGTATCAAGAATTGTCTCTGTCTCACGCGTGCACAAGTTGGAGATTTGCTACAGCGTCACAGTTTACTCTTTGTGTTGAACATGGTACGCCTGAGTGGCTCAGGTCTCGGTTGTTCATGCTAGAAGAAACGGCTGGTTGAAACGGCTCGTCACGAATTCGATCTTCACAAGATATGTGATGTATCGATCACTATGGCGTAGCGAGATTTTGTTTAGCGTTTCATATTTTATGCAAGCTGCGTGCTGTTCCCCACACAACCCTTGTTGGATAACTCGATTGACGATGGCGACATCGAAGGTGTGTGGAATGTCAGACGCCAGCACAGAGACTGGTGCGGATTTCAACGTAAGGCTTGTCATGCCTCCTTGTGGTTTTCAAGCGAGCGTTTGAGGCTATCGTCTTGATACTAGTATGATGTGTTGTCGGTGGTTATGCGAGTGGTGATGGAAGTGTAGGCATGATTGTAATTATCTACTGTTGAGGTTCGCCTCGTTATAGAGAGCTTCCTCGGTGATGGTGTTGATTATGCTCTTCTGCTCTTCAGCCAAGCTTCGATCGCCACTCGACCAGCGCTGGACATTGCCTACTCTCTGACTTCGAGGTGGACTTCATCTCTGGTTTGATCTGTGACACCGGCTACTCTCTCGTGGAGGACAGCATGACCACCACAGCTCCAGTTCGGAAGAAGACCCGTACCTCTTCGGCATCCAAGGTCGACCTCAACCTCATCATACCTTCCTGTCAGAGGCGTTCTTGCACTACAACTAGTAAGTCCGAGGCTACCCCAAGCAGCTCTTCAGGGTCTCGTAGTACTAGTACGCCTGAGAAGACGTCTAGACGAGGTAGAAAGAAGACTGCTGCTGCTGGTGGTGGTGCTCCTCATGCTTCGGGCATGCCCGAGTTCGAGCGTAACGAGTACCGGAGGTTGGTCCAGCACATGGTACGCATGAACAAGGAGTTGGCTGCGCCTTTCATGAAGCCTGTCCCCAAATGGGTTCCTGGTTACTACGAGGTGATCACTATTCCAGTCGATATATCGATGATACTCAATCGGCTCGACTCTTGGTTTTACGCATCCCGTGCTGATTTCGAAGCCGACATGAGGCAGATGTTCGTCAACGCCTACACTTCAATCAGCCCGGGTCTCTTGAGTACGAGTACGCCCTCGAGCTCCACTCTATCTT
>NW_003217153.1:0-1706 GCF_000006405.1 Perkinsus marinus ATCC 50983
GCAAAAATCAGTACTGCTGCTATTTCATCAGGCGTATATCGTATCTCACTACTGATGCAGGTTTGTACTCTGTACTACGATGAACGTGACTCCAAACAGACAACAGTACTGTAGCGTGACTCACGCAGCGTGAGTGAAATGTCGCGTATGGAGGGGGCTCCCGATGAAGGCATGTTACACAATTATCTTACACGATTATTACTGGGTGGCATAGAAGGATGGGATGATGGGATAAATCAATGGGTGTCGTGTAACACGACTCGTGTTGGTGTCACACGTGATGAGGGAAGAGGGGTATCCACCAGTGAGGAATCCTCACTGGTGGGTACCCTCACTGAGGATGTAGATAATCCTTCCTGACCATGTGGACGGGAATTTAATGGGCCCCGACCAAGTCGCCCCTCTATATCGGCAATCACCCCTTGCACGTTCTGCCCCGAACTCGAAGTCTTCGAGTCGAAGATCCCCTGGCAGTAACTTCACTTGTTAATCCGGCATTTAAAGGTGTCGTAGTATTAGCGGCAATATTATAGGTATCATCAGCGGTGTCATCAACGGTATCACCAACGGTATCATCAGCGGTGTCATTAACGGTATCATCAACGGTATCATCAGCGGTGTCATTAACGGTATCATTAACAGGTATCGTAGGGCTTCCGGTCGCGCCTCTCCTACCACTTCCCGCTGAACGAAAAGCTGCTCTGACTCCGGGTGGCATAAGGGGAACAGACAGAAAAGATTGGACACTTGCGTCTCAATAGTTGGGGTACATCGAGAGTATAGATGGGCAAAATCGCCGTAAATTACGAATTCCGTTACGATTTACGAGTCGTAAAATATTTCAATTCACGGTTACGGATGCGATTTACGGTTTACGGCGGATTCTCTAGCTTTTGTTACTAGAAGTTGGCTAGAACACATCTTCTTCAAAGAAACGCGAAACAACTCCTGCAAATCATGCTATAATATCACTTATACAACTACGGAAGACCAGAAAGACACACAGCAATGGGACGCTAACACATAATATGTGTCACAGATTAAAAGAATACTAAGGGCCGATAGCAGAGCTAATGGCTCTTCAAAAGCATTAAGGTACGTAAAGTGCTGTCAGATAATCTGGATCTTCTGCTTCTCGATAAAGATCCAGCTAAGCTGAAGCTCTCTTCGCAGCTGCAACTACTCCCAGGAATTGTTGCGAGGGCAACAGCAACCTTAGTGAGAATGGGCAAATCTGGGCAGCCTGCCCAGAAGCCGAGGAAATCCGAGTGCACGGCAGACTCGGATCTCAACCTCTGCTCATATGCGATCAACTCGCGAGACAAACCCGTCACCGCCGTTGTTGTCCTCCTGAGATCTCTGCGATTGAGGGCACCCAACAAAGTACCCTCTACCCCATGCCTACTAGTTGATGAGGAGTCGTCAGCGTCAAGAGCACTGTCACTGATGCCAAAGAAAGCCATACATTTTCTGATAGAATCTTGAGCGGAGTCCTCGTCCTCCGTATCGGCGAATGCAGGATGGAGATAGGATGCAGCCACGCAGGCATGGTGAAGAATGCCCGAGTCCGTTTCAATCAAGCAAAACTTGAAGTAGTTGTTCAAGCTCTCATGCACACGATCCTTGATCCGGCATAACTGCGAGCGCCCACCTGCACCGCTGCACTTCTGGAGTAGGCCCTTCACCACCGGTCTAATAAGACTGAG
>NW_003210181.1:0-1663 GCF_000006405.1 Perkinsus marinus ATCC 50983
AACGTACTGAGCTAATAGTTCATCTCTTGTGCGAAGAACCGTTTCGTCAAAAATAAGCGGGCAAAGCAACATCCACACTTCCGCTATTTTTACGCTGATGAGCAGTCAACGGGGGACAGAATGATACCCTGTTTGTCTTCAGAATCGCCCTGGTCGGGTCTGAATTTTTGCTCACGCACGGTCGACGACGGACGGACGGACGGACGGACGGACGGACGGACGGACGCACACGAGTGTTCGTGCGCAGTAACATAAGCTCCGCTCGCTCCGCAATATAGTGTACACCTGCTGCAGGTGTAGTAATTCCAGGTGCGTATCATACTATGAGTCATGGCTAAATGGCCCAGGCTACTTCTGTTTGGCGAATCGAGTCGGACGAATCGATTTGTTTCGTGCCAACTGACTCTGACTTCCGGATGCAAGCCACTAGGCATCATATGCCGCAGACTACCGATTCCATAAGGACTGAGTATTCTCGAGTATTGTACAGATGTTTGCGGATTAACCTCTGAAGACGGAATGTGCGCGGATGTTTGGCTCAACGTGGGGTTGCGTCGAAACCCACCTTGAAAACAATGATCGAGGAAATTCATCCGAATGATATGGAGTACCCTGTGGTGCAATTCATCATCTCATCATTACTGTTTCAACTCACAGAAGCTATCGTATTAAGATATACGAGAGAGGAGAGAGAAAGCTCACCTTAGACGCAGGGGCAAGTTGATGTCCGTCAAATGCTGACTGCTCATTGCTCGGTAAAACCTCTGTAGTAGAAAAGTCACCTCTGTAGTAAAAGTGACTCGACAGGTCCAGTAGAGCCTCGCTGGCCTGCCTCGCTGCCAGCGAGTCGCTGGTGTGACATAATCTAGTATTATTCCAGTCGCTCTGCTGGCCAGAGTTCCCCTTTGTCCCTGATTGATATCGCCTGGGGCAACCTCCTTAATGAGTCGATAAAATAGCATACAGATGGCCGTCAATCTCTGACAAAATCTCAATCACTGTCGATTTCAGCTGTCGTTGTGCTGCACTGTATCGAGCCTCCACCTCAGACACTTGAACAGCACAGTGACTGTGCTGAGCTGTTCAGTCTGAACACCATGGGGCCGATACGATGGCTGAATATACAACTATGTGTCGGCCCATGAATATTTCAGCTGAGGCACTCTCAAGTTACACCAGTAATACGTGTGGAACAGTTATGCGCGAGTGTTAACACGCGTTAAAGCATGGGGGATGATTTGGAAACCAAGATTGCAGCTTGGTAGAACTCTCGGCCAGTTCAATGAGAAACATAGTAGGACTCTCATTCGGTAAGGGGAACGAGGAGCTCC
The DNA here is from genome assembly GCF_000006405.1 of Perkinsus marinus ATCC 50983. Taxonomy (NCBI): domain Eukaryota; phylum Perkinsozoa; order Perkinsida; family Perkinsidae; genus Perkinsus; species Perkinsus marinus. The sequence goes on from NW_003210181.1 coordinate 1,332, forward strand.
CTTCACTAATACGGTCAACTAGTGTTGAAATTGAACTTCTTATTATCGCTCCTTGTCGAAAATGAAGTTCCTAACAGAGTCTCTTTAATTCTATTTTACCCGCCCGTCCAAATAGGAATTACGATTTTTGAAACAGGCGCTGAAAAAGTGTAGAAGCTATGGATACTCGATCCGTTATGGCACAAGATGAACATAATTCGATAATATTTGGACGCACTGGTGCAACACAACAATGAAAGATGGGAGGGTCAATGAATGATTGAAAAACGGAAGAGATTAATGACTGATTGCTATGTGAAATAAGCAATTCGCGCATGTGCCGATACGCTGCG
>NW_003213684.1:0-1204 GCF_000006405.1 Perkinsus marinus ATCC 50983
TCATAGTTGTAGTAGACAGTGGTGTTAGAGGCCCTTCGACTGACACTCAGAGGGGTGTTGTTGTCAATGATAGTTGACATGTATGGAGGCAGTGTACGCTAGGGATAGCAATTGACCACTCAACCCCAACGATTTCAGAAGGGCTCGATGGAAATCATCTGCGTATAGCTCGACTCCAATGCGGGCATTACGCTACTCGGAAGGTCAACAGAGGTCACATACGGGTTCGAAAATAAGATGATACGGATGAAGTCAACTTCTGAAACGCTCGCGTAGATGGACGCGAGCGACCTGCAGGGAAAGTGAATTAGAACCAACAATCATCAGCCGATGAGTGGAGTATCATATCAACTTCAACGAAGGATGAGGAACAGCAGTTGGAATGATGTTCGCACCTGCATAAACGAATTCAAGGAAGAACTGCTAGTATTACTTTACTAGTAAGTGCGCGGCATTTCTCGCTCGCCCAGGGATGTACCTTCAATGTAAAAAGCGCGCGCCCAATAATTATTACCCTGTGCGCACGGCGTATATGGGCCTGTTTTATTCCGTGTTTCCACAAGAAAAGATGTGGGGTTGTCGTTGGCAGTGTATTGGGGATGACGTAAGGAGATTACTGGTCGTTGTGGTAGATCAGTTGGAGGGCGCCTGATATGCTGAGGAGCGGTAGGCAGCAACAGCATCAGGCTGGGTGCTTCACGGCACTACTATACATGTTCAAAGGCGGTCGTGGTCACCAACAGCCTAGTACGGTGTCGGAGTCGACGATGGGAGGTGGACAGAGTCGGATAGAGTTTTCCAAGAAGACCGAGAGTAGGGGTAGCGTGTCAGGTGAGCCGCCTGATGGTTCTTGTTAGATTATGATGACGACGACATTCGGAGTGTTTCTACTGATTCGAGTTGCCGGTGTCATTCGAGGTCTTCTATACTGGGAGAAAGACCATTGAGGATGGTCACTTTCAGAGAGGTCGTCAATATGATTGAATACAGCCCGGCTGATACGGTGGAAGGGGTAGATAAAGGTACCCAGCGAGCCGTGCCTCTGAGGAGCTGTACGCGTAACACGAGACCAGTGAAGCGCGCACTCCAAGGACGGTATCAAACCCATGCCGTGTTGAGAGGTCGTCGCTATCCAGAAGCTACTAGGCGTAAGTGTGTTGATGCTACACTGAGGCCTTTGAACTGTCTTGAGGTGGCTTCCTTG
>NW_003214728.1:0-3669 GCF_000006405.1 Perkinsus marinus ATCC 50983
ATGGGTGCTATGATTACGGTCCAAGAGGAGTGTCGATGAGAATGGTACGGTAGAGGTCTTCATAACCATGAGTAAAATCCATGCCAGGAATGGTCTTCATCTCCTCGAAGTAGCCAAGAGGATCACATCGTGCAAGAAGATCCTGAGTGACCATACCACAGGGAAGAAGCTATACGCCTTACCTTAGGATTCTTGTTGTTGATGGTACCCTGAATGAGCATTACCACGTTGTCAATCATAGCCTCTTGACGGACATAATCCATGAACCTACAACGGTTAAGAATGAACACATCCAGTATATTGAGTATTGGCCACTTACTTAGCCATCTCGCCGACTGATTGAGCTCTGACATAATCGAACTCCTCAGCGAGACGCTCATGGCACTTCCGCAAGATAGTAGAAGCCTACAGAATTGGAGGAAATCGTCCACAATGGACACCGTTGTGATAACAACTGACCTGAAGAGGACTGGGCTCATCCTGGAGGAAAGTGCCATAGTCTGTATCTTCTAAAGCTGTTCGGAGATCTGAGAGAAAACTCAATAGCATGCGGAACCTCGAATGTAATAACGAATGGTACCTTCCAAGTTTTCTCCATTGGCAATACGACGGTAATCATCTGCTGTGAGGAAGCCCGAACGAAGACCTCTTACGAGACCCTCTCCTAGACCGTCGTCGATATTGAAGTAAACTAAATCAGCCATAGGGAATGTAGCAATACCAGAACAACTACCACGGCTGATACTCAATACGCAGTCTATGACGACGACTATCAGTAAGATAGATAGGTTCCCAACACAGCGTAGTCGTCTAAAATACTCACTGACTCCACCGGTTACAACAACCCTATGGACGTACGTGAGAAGAGCGCTCGAAAAGCTTCACAGGCTAGACACTGATGTTATTAAACGCGGCAACGACAGTGAAGTATACAACAGTACCTCTCTAGCTATCACGACAGGTGCCAAACCAAGGCCCCAGCGTCCGCCCGGGGGCGCTGCTCAGCGTTGGCTGAGCTCATCTTGCTATCTCGAAAGTTTGCATTTCTAAATTTTACAGTGGCGCGCGCTTTATTCTGATCGATTATTAAAACATTGGGAGGGTTATATATAGTGCATTTTCTTCGTCGATGGAAGGTTTGTGGTGTTGTTTCCTCTGCATTCTCCGAGATGGGTGGGCTCCTGTCTCATCCGGATACTGCCGTTAATTTACCGCGGCCTGCCAACGGCAGCTTTCAAGGCAATGTGGCCACGCTTTAAGGTTGGAGCCTCCAACTTGGAGGTATCTCATGAAGATGCGCACTGCATAGGTTTGGACTGGGGCTCCACTTAAGAGGAAGGCTCCCTCGCAGTACTCGATGGGCCATCGACGATGGCCATACTGGGGAGCTCCCAGTGGGGACGATGCTGCTGAGTTTTGCTCTAATAATCGTCAATTCGTTGCATTGTTCCTCCACTACCATCAGAAAGGAGAGGAGGTTCGGTCTAGCACGGGTTCTTCATTCAGGTGACGCCTCTAAGTAACGGCAAGTATAAAGTGCGCATTATGAACGCTGGAGACTCCCTACACTGGTGTTAGCACGTTGATATGGGTAAGCGCGTTGATATGACGGAGCTGGAGAACGCTTAAGAAGACAAGGCAGCTGTGCAATGATGACAGTACTGAGCCCAGTAGTGACAGGGGTATATTCGGGGCTGGAGATATGCTGGGGTCGAAAAAGAATCTTTCGGCACTTACGGAAGCTGACGGGGTCTGTTGGCTGCCAACAGACCCAGTCACGTAGGATCATGAGCCTGACGACCCTGAGGGAAAGGCTCGGATAGAGGGAGGTGACAGGATCGTGAGCGCGGGGGGCCCGCAAGGTTGTGCGGTGTATTAGCCTTGTCAAGGGTGTTCGGCGATTTCGCGTATAAGGATGATGCAAATCGCCGTGATGACAAACGGAAGTGTATCGCTGTACCGGAGGTGAAGGAGGTCGTTTGTGAGGCTGGCGACCGGGTAGTACTGGCTTGCATTGGGGTATTCGATGTTATGTCCAATGAGGATGTGGCGCGTGAGATCATAGGTACTGGCTCATAGCGGAAGTGGTTTGGCCGAGATAGCTTCTGAGATACTCCAGCGCTGTCTCAATTTATTGGGGTCTACAGACAACATGACATATATGGTAATTAGAGTGGAAACGAGGGACTTCGGATTGAAGGAGCAACAGGGAGAGCTTCAGCTGGGTCGGTACTCGTCTGTGCACTCTTCAGCATTGGATATGGCTGAGAAGTACCAGGTGTTCTTTAGTGAGGTGGGGTTCAGTACAAACCAAGCCGCATGTAGTATATGTTCGAGAGTGTATCGGAATATGGCGCAGTGTCTATGTGGATATGCCGTATAGTGCGGAGTGACATATCGAAAGAAGGGTTGGAAATACCACAATGTGTGTAAGGCAGTGAAGGGTGATGTTTGTGCAACCCGCTGACCAAGTCAGCATTCCCTTCACATATGTGGCTCTCGGAGAGCCGCTCGGGGATCACCATCCCTGCTCGAGAGAGCCGCTCTCCAGAGCAGAGATGGTGATCCCCCGAGAGACAGCACAGTTATATAATATCACTTCCGGCCATAATCCACGCGGAGTGCTGGCTTGAGAGCCCTGAACAGCACGGAGCGCAGCCAAGATTCTCTCTGCGTCCTTGCTGTCTTCTAACAGTAGCCCCAACCCTCCTTCTCTCAAAGGAAAGGCACTAATAATCACTATCCCCCTGGCAGCATGCTGAGCGTCTTCTCCTTAAAGACTTGGGCGTCCTGTGGAGTGCGAGCAGTCCTATTTATGGGCTTGACCTCCACCACGCACTGCGCTGTCGTGGACCTCTTGGCTTTATCCAATGCCATCCTGTGAGACACTGATAGTGTCTGAGTGACTCTGGTTCTCCGATCGCTCAATGCACCGGCCCGTACACTGGGCGCCGCGGCAACGAAAGTAAGAGGCGGACCACCAAAAGAATGGGACGCAGCGAATGTGGGAAAAGTAAAGGTTATCAATGGTGATTACTTTTACCTCGTATACTGTACATACTATTCCATTGTTACTTGTTCGGTGGTTCTACTCTGCCTCGTTTGTGACGGGGTTGCTGCTGCTATTGATGATTATAATAGTCACTGTGCAGCACAGTCTGTGCTGGGCCAGCACTGCTGGCTCAGCACTCTGCTCAGCACTGCTGAGCAATCGCCAGTTGCAGCCAAATGATAAGCACTGCGTAAAGTATTGATCAGACTGATCAGACATGATACTGAGTATCGGAAAGAGCGATGTAGCCGTCGCTGCTATCTGGGCATAGCCGATGCGCGGCGCGCGAAATACAGAATGTTCCTACAAAATACAGAATGTTCCGTGGTTCCGTGGCACCGACGGTTCCGTAGCGCGGAACCATGTCTGTAATATTCCCGCCCTTCCCCGGCGTCCGGGTTATGGGCTCCCCCATGAGCACGTGCATGTTTATATATTCCCATGACTGAGTCAACAAGGTTTGGGTTCGGGATTTCGAGTGCTATTAGTGTGAGTTGTGTTTTAGTGATCAATACTATTCACTACAATTTTGGTACTGGAACTGAGAATTTTTTCCTCGTGCAGGTATTGTAACTTCGTGGACAATCTCTTTGGTGCAGAATCTTTGTGAGTTGTGT